>NC_091953.1:112056078-112356078 GCF_031021105.1 Erythrolamprus reginae | reverse complement strand
ACCCAGACAAATTCCTTGTGTGTCCAATCACACTTGGCCAATAATTCTGTTCTATTCTATTCTAAAACTTAATTTAATTTAATTTTTCTAGTGCTTTTAAACAAATCAAAAAGATAAAAACAAAGGCATAATAAAGATGCATATACACATTCAAACAAAAGAAAAAAACACATTGAAAGTGCTTTTAGAAACACTTGAAAAATACAAAGGAAAAGAACTTCATTTTAATAGTAAATAAATTAGTTGAGTTATATTTTACAAATACAAATAACCTGAGTTAAAGATCTGCATAACCCAGGGATGTCAAACGCGTGCTATCATGTTGTTGCCATGTGATGTATTGCAACTTTTCCCCCCTTTGCTAAATGGGGTAGGCATGGCCAGCATGTGATGCATCTGCCCTGCAGGCCATGGGTTTGACACCCTGGTATAGCCTTGTGATGAACCAGGGCGTGGCACAAACGCAAGACAGCCAGACAACTGGTATGAATCCCTTTATTGGCACCAACTTTGCCCTCAACATCCCATTTACTCTCCGGCCTGGAGGAAAGCTCTCTCACAAACCTGTAGCAGCTTCTGGCAGCAGATACTTTATTTATTGATTTGATTTGATTTGATTTGATTTGATTTGATTTGATTTGTATGCCGCCCCTCTCCGTAGACTCGGGGCGGCTCACAACAACAATAAAGCAATATAGAACAAATCTAATAATTTAAAAGTCACTAACAACCCCTTATTAAAAAGCAAAAACATACACACAAACATACCATGCATAAACTGTACAGGCCCGGGGGAGATGTCTCAATTCCCCCATGCCTGATGGCATAGGTGGGTTTTAAGGAGTTTACGAAAGGCAAGGAGGGTGGGGGCAATTCTAATCTCTGGGGGTAGCTGGTTCCAGAGGGTCGGGGCCGCCACAGGGAAGGCTCTTCCCCTGGGTCCCACCAAATGACATTGTTTAGTCAACGGAGCCTGGAGAAGGCCAACTCTGTGGGACCTAACTGGTCACTGGGATTCGTGCGACAGTCCAAACGGGATTCGTACTCCAGTCCAAACGCTGTAAGCAGAATGATTGCAAATCGGTCACTCCAGCAGGGCTGTGTCCCAAAACCGAAGAATTCACACCAATAATTCTAGCAAGATAAGCATACAGAAGCACAACAATAATTCAAACAGTCAGGAGGAATGCCAAGAATACAGGCTACAACTCTCCACACTAGATGCATTCAATGTTTGTTCCCAACAAAAACTGCCTCTCCTTTAAACTCCATTTCCAGGTGTGCCTTTATTTATTTTATTTATTTAATTTATTTATTCATTTGTCCAATACACAAATACATAGGAAGAAAAATAGACATGTAGTAATACCCTGTTTCCCCGATAGTAAGACACCCCCGATTGTAAGACATATTGGGGGTTTCAGGGGGGTCGGCTAATATAAGCCATACCCCGAAAGTAAGACATATTGCCGCCTCCCTCTCATCTAGCTGCGCGCCGCCTCCTGCCCACGTCCGCACCGTCCCCCTCTCCATACGTCGCCGCGTCTGCCACCTCCCTCTGATCTTAATGAGTGCCGCCTCCTGCCCACTTCCGCGCCGCCCCCCTCTCCATACGTCACTGCGCCGTCCCCTGCACTTGTCACTGCCGCCTCCTGCTTAAAATGCGGTAATGCACACAGTATTAATCATACATCAGTAAAACATACACACTGGCATACTGGGGTATCATCTGCTGTTTTGTGGTGAATACAATACTGTTCAGGTTGTTAATAAATGTTAATTTTATGGTTAAAACAAAAAATTTGACAATTTTTTTCCCAATATAAGACATACCCCAAAAGTAAGACATAGTGGGGCTTTTGGGGATAAAAAGAAAGTAAGACACTGTCTTACTTTCGGGGAAACACGGTATATATAAGGGTAAAGTGAACTTAGAGGAGAGGATAAATGAAAGAAAGAAAATATATATGATAAGTGAGAGAAAGGAAAGACAATTGGACAGGGGACGAAAGGCACACCAGTGCACTTATGTACGCCCCTTACTGGCCTCTTAGGAACCTGGAGAGGTCAATCGTGGAGAGTCTAAGGGAGAAATGTTGCGGGTTAGGGGTTGACACAATTGAGTCCAGTAATGAGTTCCACGCTTCGATAACTTGATTGTTGAAATCATATTTTTTACAGTCAAGTTTGGAGCGGTTCATATTAAGTTTGAATCTGTTGCGTGCTCTTAGAAACATAGAAACATAGAAGACTGACGGCAGAAAAAGACCTCATGGTCCATCTAGTCTGCCCTAATACTATTTCCTGTATTTTATCTTACAATGGATATATGTTTATCCCAGGCATGTTTAAATTCGGTTACTGTGGATTTACCAACCACGTCTGCTGGAAGTTTGTTCCAAGGATCTACTACTCTTTCAGTAAAATAATATTTTCTCATGTTGCTTTTGATCTTTCCCCCAACTAACTTCAGATTGTGTCCCCTTGTTCTTGTGTTCACTTTCCTATTAAAAACACTTCCCTCCTGGACCTTATTTAACCCTTTAATATATTTAAATGTTTCGATCATGTCCCCCCTTTTCCTTCTGTCTTCCAGACTATACAGATTGAGTTCATTTAGTCTTGCCTGATACGTTTTATACTTAAGACCTTCCACCATTCTTGTGTTGTTGCGGGTGAAGCTGAAGTAGTCATTGACCGGTAGGACGTTGCAGCATATGATCTTGTGGGCAATACTCAAATCGTGTTTTAGGCGCTGTAGTTCTAAGCTTTCTAGGCCCAGGATTGTTAGTCTATTTTCGTAGAATATTCTGTTTCGAGTGGAGGAGTGAAGGGCTCTTCTGGTGAAATATCTTAGGACATTTTCAAGGGTGTTGATGTCTGAGATGTGGTATGGGTTCCAGACAGATGAGCAGTAGTCTAGGATGTTTCTGGCAAAAGTTTTGTAGGCTCTTGTGAGTAGTGTGAGATTGCCTGAGCAGAAGCTGCGTAAGATCAGGTTAATACCCTTGTAGGGGAATCGGGGGCCTTTCCTTCTTCCTAAGCCACACAATCCACATTGCTCTCTTCTGCATTCTTCCCTGTGCTCTCTAGGATGAGGAAAGGGTGGGCCTTGATCTTCATCTCAACCCCTTCTCCTTTGTTCTACTTCTCCTCTGCTCTGCCCAGCCTGACTTTGCCCTTTCCCGGTTTCATCCACAACCAACAGAGCCACCCTCCTGCTCGCTGTCAGCTGTTCGTCTTCTGTTCTGTCGAGCTCTCTGATAGAATCCTCCCAAAAATGCACAGATACAATTTCAGACACACACACGTTTGAAAATTCAAAACAATGTTCTTTATAATGAAAATTCACTTAACCTAAAGCCCTCTTTTGGTATAGCAAAGAGCACTCGTCTCCAAACAAATTGGTAATTTGTACAAGTCCCTTATCAGTTCTGTGATACTTAGCTTGCAGTTGTGAGGCAATTCACAGTCCTTCTTCTTTCACAAAGTGAAACACACTTTGCCCTGGTTTAGTTTCACAATGGGGAAAAATCAGCACACAAAAGGTCAAAGTCAGTAAAGCAGTCACGAAACACAAGGATCAGATAATCCTCCACAATGGCCAAACCCACAGGCTGCTATATATAGCAGACTCACTAATTACCACAGCCCCACCCAACCACAGGTGGCCTCATTTTCTTTGATAATAATCTCTCAGTTGTTGTTGCCTATGCATCGCTCTCCGCATGCGTGGCTGTATCATTAACTCTTGTTCCGAATCCAAGGAGGAGCTAGATAATTGATCTCCTTCTGAGCGGTCTGCCACACTCTCCTCCTCCCTGTCACTCATGTCTTCTTGGTCAGAGGAGCCTTCATCATCAGATTCCACCGGGGGCAAAACAGGCCTGCAGCATGTGGATGTCTCCCCCACATCCACAGTCCTTGGGGCAGGAGCTGGGCCAGAGCTAACCACAACATCTTCCGTCTCAGATTCAGACTCCGAGGGGGGCATGACAAGACTCTCATTATTTTTCTCTTTTGTCTTTTCTTTTAAAATTGATAGATAAAGAAGGATCCCAGTTCTCCATCGGTTGGGTTTTGCTGAGTGTCCTCCTTGGCACCATGGCGATGTTATGCAAAGAACAAGGAGTTACAATACTGGTAATTTTAACATTTCTTGGCAATGCAATTCTGCGGTAACTGGAGTGTTGTTTACACAGACACATTTTCTGTATTTCCACATTACTCAGGATTAGTAATAGAGCGCTGGTGAGACCACATTTGGAATACTGTGTTCAGTTCTGGAGACCTCACCTACAAAAAGATATTGACAAAATGGAACGGGTCCAAAGACGGGCTACAAGAATGGTGGAAGGTCTTAAGCATAAAACGTATCAGGAAAGACTTAATGAACTCAATCTGTATAGTCTGGAGGACAGAAGGAAAAGGGGGGACATGATCGAAACATTTAAATATGTTAAAGGGTTAAATAAGGTCCAGGAGGGAAGTGTTTTTAATAGGAAAGTGAACACAAGAACAAGGGGGCACAATCTGAAGTTAGTTGGGGGAAAGATCAAAAGCAACATGAGAAAATATTATTTTACTGAAAGAGTAGTAGATCCTTGGAACAAACTTCCATCAGACATGGTAGATAAATCCACAGGAACTGAATTTAAACATGCCTGTGATAAACATATATCCATTGTAAGATAAAATACAGAAAATAGTATAAGGGCAGAGTAGATGGACCATGAGGTCTTTTTCTGCCGTCAGACTTCTATGTTTCTATGTTTCTATTACTTACAATTTCAGTAGCTTTTTTTAACTCTGAACATTTTCGAAAAGAGCATTGCTGCTTTTCCTTATTTGTTATTATCCTCGGTGTCATGAGTGGCCAGACACCGCACTAAATCATGGTTTGGCTATATTGACAAAGATTTGGGTTTTCTGGAAAATTTGTGGATATTTTCAACTGCTAATTAATATGATTCAAAAAAATGCATTCATGATCTGTACTTTGCAGAAAGAAGTATTTGGGTTGCATGATTTGAAGAGAAACCAAAATAATGTTAAATCTATTTTATGAGATTTGAACAGTGCATGTCAAAAAATATAAAAGCTTTGATAAAGGGAGAAAAATATTTTTTTCTTTGGATGATAAACATTAAATTGTAAAACATCATATGATTTAGAGAGTACCAAACTTGCATTGGTAGGAAATAAATCTCTATACCTAAATCTTTATTATCCATATTAGTATGTGCAGTATAAACAATGGTTTATAAGTCACAAATGGCTTTGTCTATATCAATTGTGTGTGTGTGTGTGTGTTGTGTGTGCATATTAGTCTTCCATTACTTTCTAATAATACCGGGATCAAATTCCAGATTGATCCAGAATTCAGAATCAGCAATTATTGCAAAATACAATATACAAAAGGCATTTTTTGTGGTAGTTCAGATTCAAAGAAGTATGGATTTATTGTATATTTTAATCATTTTTAATCACTTTAAAATAGCAACTCTATGCAGCTGAGATAGAATTTAAAAAACACACAATATGAAATAACAATATAATAAGCACATAATGGCTACTGAGCACCAACACCAATCAACAGTAAGTCAGCGTTTAGCTCATGGACTCAACTAACCTCCTAACCCCCCATTGCTAAATAATGATTTACTAATGATGAAGCTATAGACTTTAGAAGAGACAAAAGCTTTTTATGTGACAGCAATCAGGTCTTTTATATTATCTACAGATTTGGGAAATTGTCATTTCCAAAATTTATGCAGGTCTGTGTGGAACTGGCATTCCTTCCAAAGGAAAATTGTAAACAAAAATATGTTTGGAATTTGTTAAATGCCTCAAGACAAATCTATAAAATGATTGTCCTGCAAAATGGGGAATATTCCCATAATATGTAGCAGAGCTCAGAGTTTTTAGAGTCATAAATAGCATTTAACTGGATTATCAGATATGTTGCAAGCCCTTAATGCTGGATAAAAGAAAGTCTTCCTGAATATCAGTTTCAATTTGCTACGCAAGTTGTGGATTTTTAATTACCACTTTCTCTTTATGTTCAACATCTCATACAATTAAGACTACAATTCTCTTCTGTGTCATCTGAAAGTAAGCTCCACTAAAATCAACAGGACATTGCTGATTATAGATATGTAGTAGATAGAGGGATTGGACCTTTTTTTGGACAACTTTATATTGCTGAGAATAAGGTTGTGTATTTACCAAATGCTAAACACCACTAAATAAAGTTGGGTTTATTTTTAGATAATCTCACACCCCCAGACACACAAGCATACAAATAATTTAAATCGTATAGCATAATTTATATTATTTTGGAGAACATTTATCACAAAAGTTTACCAGAAAAAGGCTTAATAAACTTACTGTGAAATATTCGTAGAGAAGAAATACAGTGTTCCCTCGATTTTCGCGGGTTTGAACTTCGCGAAAAGTCTATACCACGGTTTTTCAAAAATATTAATTAAAAAATACTTCGTGTTTTTTTCCCCTATACCACAGTTTTTCCCACCCGATGACATCATATGTCATCGCCAAACTTTCATCCACCTTTAATAAATATTTTTTTTAATAAACTTTAGTAAATAAACATGGTGAGTAATAATCTAAATGGTTGCTAAGGGAATGGGAAATGGTAATTTAGGGGTTCAAAGTGTTAAGGGAAGGCTTGTGATACTGTTCATAGCCAAAAATAGTGTATTTACTTCCGCATCTCTACTTCGCGGAAATTCGACTTTCGCGGGCAGTCTCGGAATGCATCCCCCGCGAAAGTCGAGGGAACACTGAACTGTATATTTCAAAAGCTCCATTCTTTGTTCAGATTTTTTTACCCCCAGCTTTTTATTCTTTCTCTCTCTCTCTCTCTCTCTCACACACACACACACACTTTCTATCTTTCTAAATTGTGTTCTCTATATTTTTAGGGTTTAAATGCTTTGTTTGATGCTGTTGTGATTAACAGACTCAATATTTTGGAAGTTGCTTTGAAGATACTTCATAAGGACAAGTCAGTAGAGGTAAGTCCCTTCACTTTTAGATTGAATAAGATATTATGTGAGATACAGGTAATTTTAAGTTATGACCACAATGGACTCTGCCCATTGAGTCAGAGATCACGACAGTGGTTCCTGCTCCTTGGTGGTTTGTATGCCAGCACACAACTGATTGCTATGGGTAAGGAAAATGTTGTGCACATCTGCCTTTCTGTATGAGCTGACCAGGCCAAACCCAAGAGAGGGGGGGGGGGTCAAGCATGAGTGTCTAATCCCTTTGCACCCATAAGCAATTCTAAGTTTGGCCCATCTTGAATTCTGTTGACCATCATCTATCGCCATTTGCTTCCATTGTTATTTGTTTAGATTTTGGTAGAGAATTTTAGCATGTAATAAATCTCAACCTCTCTCTCTGTCTCTCTCTCTCCTCCCCTCCCTCCTTCTCAAAAAGCCATCAAGTTAAAACTAGGCCAGAATTAGGCAAAGGTGGCGATTCTATGACATGTGGACTTCAGCTCCCAGAATTCTTGAGCTAACATGATTGGCTCAGGAATTCTGGGAGTTGAAGTCCACAAGTCATAGAAGAGCCAACTTTGCTTAACCCTGAACTAGGCTATTACCAAATGTTATTCAATTGTGTTACATTTAAATCTCTTGCCTATCCTAATCTTGCTTTTAGCATATGGTTTCCGCCTTCTGCCGCACGAATCCCAGCGACCGGTTAGGTCCCACAGAGTGGGCCTTCTCCGGGTCCCATCAACAAAACAATGTCGTTTGGCAGGGCCCAGGGGAAGGGCCTTCTCTGTGGCAGCCCCAACCCTCTGGAACCAACTCTCCCCGGAGATTATAATTTCCCCCACCCTCCTCGCCTTTTGTAAGCTCCTAAAAACCCACCTCTGCCGTCAGGCATGGGGGAACTGAGATATTCTTTCCCCCTTGGCCTTTACAATTTATGCATGGTATGTTTGTTTGTATGTATGTTTGGTTTTAGTAATAAGAGTTTCTTTAGCTGTTTTAGTATTGGATTTACATGCTGTTTTGTTACTGTTGTTAGCCGCCCCGAGTCTGCGGAGAGGGGCGGCATACAAATCCAATAAATAAATAAAATAAAATAAATTTGTTTCACCTCTAAACAAATAAATTTATTTACCTCCAAATAAAATGATAGTTGGACTCAGAATGTTAAAATTAGGAATATAATGCATATACCAATGCCCACAATAGATTTTTTTGGATATATCATTATAACTGAGACGTTTCTGCAAGTAATGATACTATAGGTACCTGTCAGGTAGGCATGAGATATAATGCAAGGAGCATGGTTTTCCATAAATGTGCACATGGATTGGATATAAAGATTTTCAACTGAAATCCAAAACTTCTGGAAAGTAACAATAGAGGAAGTCAACAAAAGAGAAATTTCTCTGCAAAAATTACTCGGTTTGCTCCTGTGGAAGTCATCAAATAGGTTTGTTTGTTTTCACCAATTTTCTACATTTCCATCTCACTTAAGTGACTTGTAATTCTCACCAAAAGATCTAACAGCATATTTTATTTTACCTCACACTTCAATCATATTGTATGACCAAAAGGGAGCAAGTTTAATAAACAATAAAAATAAACATTATATATGGCTGAATGTTTTTAAAAAGCACCAATTTAAGTATCATATCAAAGCTTTAATGTGACATCTGTCCACAGCTTTTGAAACCTGAACTGTTAACTGTAATATTGGCTTTCTTCCTTGTTTAATTTGTTGTTTTCTCAGTTATCAAACACAGTGAATAGTAGTACCAGATAACTGCCAGATGTCATAAAGGATTGCATGTCATCTAACAAATTCAAAATATTATAGAATGCTATTAATGTCAAATACTAAACACCATTAATATTCTCTGTCAAATAAAATAAAATTAGAAAATTAAATACCATTCCAAGCAACTATTGAATTCTGTTACATGACAACTATACATATTTTTAGTATCTGTTAAAAGTTATAAAATTATAAACAGTTAAAGCAATGGCAACATTATATGGAGCGTTTATACATTCACATTGACATAACTGAAATTGATACATGTAGAAAGTAATGTTAAATAATAAAAAAACAACCTTTAGCAAGCTAACAAGTATTTCCAACAAATTTCCTTCAAAAAGTCTTCTCTGTTGATTTCAGTGGATGTGGAAGTTTTTATTTCATTATTAAGCTTGTGAAATAGTTAAGCACTGAAATTTATAGAATTATTTCTTCAGTTTCCCTATTGTGGTACAGTACTAAAAAACAGAATGCTTGTTTTAATGACCCTCCCTGTCTTTCAAACTACTCAAGACCCATTTATACCGCCAGGCATGGGGGAGTTGAGATATTCCTTCCCCCTAGGCCATTACAAGTTATGCATGGTATGTTTGTGTATATGTTTGGTTTTTTATAAATAAGGGTTTTTAGCTGTTTTATTATTGGATTTTCACATGCTGTTTTTATTATTGTTGTTAGCCGCCCCGGGTCTACGGAGAGGGGCGGCATACAAATCCAATTAATAATAATAATAATAATAATAATTATTATTATTATTATTATTATTATTATTATTATTATTATTTTATACTATCCAACAATCAAGCCAGTGCATAAACGTGCAGATCAATAAAACCAAATGACACCAACATAAATTCAACTATCAAGTAACACCTACATGGAAGTTTCTACAATAAGGAATTGTATTTCAGTATCTTTTATGGAAAAATATACCTTTTCTTTCTTTTCTTTTCTTTTCTTTTCTTTTCTTTGTTCGGTTTGGAGGATTCTGTTGGGTATGTTCTCTTTTATAAAGCAATTTTAAAACTTTGCAAATTTTGGAAAATGCTATAAGGAGATAGAAGGAGAAGTCAATGAGAAGAAGAGAAAAGTTCTTTTTTGCTCTTTCCTCCTCTTTCTTTTTTTTCGTTTTTCGTTTTTCTTTTCTTTTCTAGCTTTCTTTTTTTATCCTGGGTCTTTACATCTGCATTTATCTTATCTATTTAGTGTAATTTTCTATTCTTTATCTTATGTTTTTTTTATTTCTTAATTTCTTTAGAGACTTAACTTCATTTTATTTTTTGTAGATTTAATTTTATTTTGATTCTATCCTTTTCATTTTTAATTTTTTATATAAAGCAATTAGTAATTAGGTTGGTAATTGGATTAATTAGGCAATATTAAGTGATATTATTGGGTTTATTTTTTTCCCTTTGATACGCTACCGTAAAAAATTTTCAAATGTTTTTTTAAGGGTATTTTATTAATAGGCGTTAACTATTTGTAAAGGGTATTGATGATATATGAAAAATGATATGGAAGTGATTAGGAGAGATTTGAAACATTTCAGCCTATTCAATGTGAGATACTAGAATTTGGAATGGGGTCTTAGCTAATAGTATACTTCTATAGCATTAAAAAATTGGGCAGCTATTTTTATTCAGATGTCAAAAGTGAAGGTGGTAGCATTGTATTTTATAACTTCCTGAAATTGATTTATTGTAAAACAATTTGATGTTGTTATAATTTTTATTGTACTGTGATTGGACAGAAAAAAATTTAAAAAATTCTTTGCCAAAAAGGAAAAATATACCATGATACATGCTTCCCAAAATTTATTATTCTTATACAACTATGGAATTTAATTTGGGCCATGATCCAAAACATTTATGCCTCTAGCTTTCTGGAAAGCTCTTAAACCGGGGTGGCGCAGCAGGTAGTGTGCTGTACTCCAGGCCACTGAAGCTGGACTGTAGGTCAGCAGGTTCAAATCTCATCATCGGCTCAAGGTTGACTCAGCCTTCCATCCTTCCGAGGTGGGTAAAATGAGGACCCGGATTGTAGGGGCAATATGCTGGCTCTGTTAAAAACTGCTATTGCTAACATGTTGTAAGCCGCCCTGAGTCTAAGGAGAACGGCGGCATAAAAATCAAATAAATAAATAAACAAACCATGGTTTGTCCAAAAACCTTGGGGATCCCATGGGGAGCATGCAGAGATGGCTGTATCACGTTCAGATGGTTGTTATTACATCTTTGATCCTGGTTGACTCAGCCTTCCATCCTTCCAAGATCGGTAAAATGAAGACTCAGATTGTTGGGAGCAATGTGCTGACATTTGTAAACCACTCAGAGAAGGCTGTAAAGCACTATGAAGCAGTATATAAATCTAAATGCTACTTTTTTTTTGTATTTATTGGATTTGTATGCCGCCCCTCTCCGCAGACTCGGGGCGGCTAACAACAATGATAAAAACAGCATGTAGAAATCCAATTAATAAAACAACTAAAAACCCTTATAATAAAACCAAACATACACACAAACATACCATGCATAACTTGTAATGGCCTAGGGGAAAGGAATATCTCAACTCCCCCATGCCTGGCGGCATAAATGAGTCTTGAGTCGTTTACGAAAGACAGGGAGGGTGGGGGCAGTTCTAATCTCCAGGGGGAGTTGGTTCCAGAGGGCCGGGGCCACCACAGAGAAGGCTCTTCCCCTGGGTCCCGCCAAATGACATTGTTTAGTCGACGGGACCCGGAGAAGGCCAACTCTGTGGGACCTTATCGGTCGCTGGGATTCGTGCTGGTAGCAGGCGGTTCCGGAGGTAATCTGGTAATCTTGCTATTGTCCCACAGTCTTGGTTGTTTTTAATGGCTGTTACAATTGTTTTTTATGAGAGCCAGCAAACCTTTCTCATTCTTACCCAGTCTGCACATACTTACTTGCTCTGTTTCTATTTTAAAGCAGTTAACAACTTAGATTTCTTTTTTTTTTAAACAATTATTATTTCCCTTTTCTTCACAGAGCCTAGTGGTGTTTAGAAAAGGACTTCTTTTCAGAATTACTCTTTTGTTATCCGGAGGAGCCACTGTTCTATATGCCCGCTGGCAAATTATGGGCACGGGGCCTCCAGCATTTACAGAAGTGGATAACCCAGCTTCGTTTGCAACCAGTCCGCTTGTAAGGGTAAGCTGGAAAATATGGAGTTTTGCCAACGTAAATGATTGTTGAAAAGATCAGACAGCGGCACAGTGAATGTGCTGCATAAATTGAGTTCCTAGTTCAGTTCCATCCATGCCAATAATAGTTTGGGGGAAAATATGTCCACCGGAGGTCTTGGAAATGGTTGCTGAACAAAATAGAGAGTAATTAGGCTGCCTGGACCGCACGAATCCCAGCGGCCGATAAGGTCCCACAGAGTTGGCCTTCTCCGGGTCCCGTCGACTAAACCAGTGTTTTTCAACCAGTGTGCCGCGGCACACTAGTGTGCCGTTGGACATGGTCAGGTGTGCCGTGAAGCTCAGAGAGAGGAAGAAAACAAGAGAGAGAAAGAAAGAAAGAGAGAGAAAGAGAGAAAGAGAGAAAGAAAGAGCAAGAGAGAGAGAAAAAAAGAGAGAGAGAGAAAGAGAGAGAAAGAAAGCAAGCAAGAGAAAGAGAGAGAGAGACAAAGAGAGGGAGGGAAGGTGGGAGAGAGAAAGAGATAGAGGGAGGGAGAGAGAAAGAGCAAAAAAGAGGAAAGAAGGAAGAGAGAAAGAAAGAGGGATGGAGAGAGAGAGAAAAAAAGAGGAAGGGAGAGAAAGAGGGAGGGAGAGAGAAAGAGAGCGAAAGGGAGGAAGAGAGAGAGAGAGAGAGAATTTTTTTGTCCAAACTTTTTTTAGCTGCCTCCCCCCCCCCCCCAATGTGCCCCATGGTTTTGTAAATGTAAAAAATGTGCCGCGGCTCAAAAAAGGTTAGAAATCACTGGACTAAACAATATCATCTGGCAGGCCCCAGGGGAAGAGCCTTCTCTGTGGCAGCCCCGGCCCTCTGGAATCAACTCCCCCCGGAGATTAGAACTACTCCCACCCTCCTTGTCTTCCGTAAACTACTTAAGACCCACCTATACCGCCAGGCATGGGGGATTTGAGACATCTTTCCCCCAGGCTTATTATAATTTATGTTTGGTATGTATGTGCTGTTTGGTTTTTAATTATGATAGGGTTTTTAGTTTTTTAATTTTTAATTATGATAGGGTTTTTAGTTTTTTAATATTAGATTTGTGCCATTATAATATTGTTTTTATCATTGTTGTGAGCCGCCCCGAGTCTTCGGAGAGGGGCGGCATACAAATCTAATAAATTATTATTATTATTATTATTATTATTATTATTATTATTATCTCATGTGGTTGTATAAGTTCATATCAGGGCCAACGTGGAGGAGGTGTTGGAATCAAAGAAATGAAAACAGAAGTGACCTCCCTCGGATTGAAGCTGTGCCTCTTTTAATAACATACACAAGAGGCTTAGCTCCAGTTGTGTGGTCACTACAGCCATCTTGAATTTTAAAGTTTCCAAGGTGGCTTGTGATTCACACCTTCCAAGGAAGTGAAATCACCTTGACCTCCAAGGTGATTCTGTTCACCAGCTGGTTGAGTCTCTGTGAAGTCTCTTCGGTTCAGTTCGTTTTTAAATAGCTAGAGATGTTTCCTTGAAATTCAGATTCCTTCATGAAATGTTGATTCCCTTCCCTGTTTTTCATATTCCCATGAGCTGTTTTATATATATTTTCCCTTTCATTGACAGGCAATAAATTATAATTACTACTATTCTCTGAATGCTTGGCTGTTGCTGTGTCCCTGGTGGCTCTGTTTTGATTGGTCAATGGGCTGCGTGCCTCTTATTAAATCAGTCAGCGACTGGAGAATAATTGCTCTGGTGCTTCTTTGGCTCTGCCTGATTGTGTTAGCATGCCAAGCTTTGAGTTCGAAAGACAGCCAGAAAAGAAGGTAAATTTGGGTCAACATGTTGGTAAGACATTATTGCATGACATCTAGCACTACACTTCTTTGTGGAATTAGTGGAATCAATATCATTTAGCAAATAAAGCAAGGCCAGGGGTATCATTTAGCAAAGATTGTGTGTGTGTATATATATCTATATATATATATATGTCACATGTTTTTTGCTGAATTTGAAAATTAAGGGAGACTAGGATAGATCTATTTTGGCCTTATTTTGGCCTCATCAGCGAGCCATACCAACTGGGACTTGAACCTGCAACCTTTGCCTTGTAAGGCAGAGAATTATCCTCTAGGCTACAGTATCCAATCCCTTCAGCTCTGCACCAGGGAAGGGTTACATATTTTTGTGTCGAATCACCCTGGTGTATTGAAGGAACATCACAGCTCCTTATTTGCCTCTCGGCCCAACCCAGGGCCATTTCCAAGGCAGCTAATTTTATTGATAGCCGACAATTCTATCTGTATGTGTCACATATTTAATATATAAATAAATTTATAAATAAACCCATCGCTTGCAAGGAAAGATTGTCCTGATGGTGCAAATGAATGAAAGGGAAGTGGGGGAATTTACTGGGGAGAAATTGAAAACAAATTTTCTATGGGTTTTTTTTTTTTGAGATTATTTATGGTACACTCTAAGTCCCATTTGAAGCCACCCTGTCCCTGTATCAAAACCTCCACTACTACATCCCACATTGTTTAGGAGAAACCTAAACAGAGGGAGATAAGGTTTTTCATTTATTAATATTAAATAGCAGTCAATTGAAAAGACCAGTGAATTTATTTCTCCTAACACCCTCCACATACATGCACACTTTATGTTCTGCAGATTTTTACTCTAAATACCTTAGATTTTTTTTCTTTACATTAATACACTTGGATGTTTTACATTTTCCTTGATATTGATATTTTTCTCAGCCATCAAAATGTGTTTGTTCTGGATATGCAGCATGGTCCTGGATTATATCTAGGATTGGTCTTTAATATCCCACAAACATTAAAAGGAAATAGCTGGATTTAGGCCCTTGATCTGTTATGCCTACGCATTGATATAGGGGGGGGGGGGGGGAACCAAAACAGAGCCACAGTCCATGATAAAAAAAAGAATAATGAAAAAGACTTGTAACAAACCTGTATAACTCGTAATCATCCTGTACAGCTTTTCTACAGAGATAACAATTTCTTCAAAATAAAGGGGATAGTTTTGATCTTCACCTTGCATAGAATTATTAGATTGAATCATTTCTTTCTAAATGGTTTGTAATCCTTTAATACTGGAAGATAAGGACTGTGTTGAGAAGCCTATATGATTTTGTTTTTCCATGAAGACTTTTTCTGAGGAATGGAAACTTAGACAAATGGCAACATGTGTTTAGTAGTGTAATGATACAAAGCTTGTTCTTAGGAACTGATGTCCTTATGTTTGACAATAGTACATTAACAGTGGTTTGTCTCACCATCACTTGCTCCAAGGATTAAATGCTCCCAGTTCACTCGTGCCTGTCGGTCGTCAGAGAGCTGAAGGGAGAGCAAGGCCTGGACGCTGCCATTTGGGTTCTTTTACCCTCTGCACATGCACAGAATGCTTTGCGCATGCAGAGAGGATAAAAGAACCCAAATGGCAGCAGGTGGGCTCCCTTCACAATCGGCTCTCCAACAACCCACAGGCACGAGTGAACCAGGGGCATTTCACCCCTGACTCTCTAGCTAGAGGTATAGCAAGCAGGAAGAGGGAGATTGTGATCCCCTTATATAGAGCGCTGGTGAGACCACATTTGGAATACTGTGTTCAGTTCTGGAGACCTCACCTACAAAAAGATATTGACAAAATTGAACGGGTCCAAAGACGGGCTAAAAGAGTGGTGGAAGGTCTTAAGCTTAAGGAAAGACTTAATGAACTCAATCTGTATAGTCTGGATGACAGAAGGAAAAGGGGGGACATGATCGAAACATTTAAATATGTTAAAGGGTTAAATAAGGTTCAGGAGGGAAGTGTTTTTAATAGGAAAGTGAACACAAGAACAAGGGGACACAATCTGAAGTTAGTTGGGGGAAAGATCAAAAGCAACATGAGAAAATATTATTTTACTGAAAGAGTAGTAGATCCTTGGAACAAACTTCCAGCAGACGTGGTTGGTAAATCCACAGTAACTGAATTTAAACATGCCTGGGATAAACATATATCCATTGTAAGATAAAATACAGGAAATAGTATAAGGGCAGACTAGATGGACCATGAGGTCTTTTTCTGCCGTCAGTCTTCTATGTTTCTATGTTTCTATGTTTCTATGACTCACTCCCTACCTTCCCCCTGTGAACCCTTATGGAAAGAATGGAAAGGAGCCAGATAATCATGGATTTTTGATGTTACTAAACCCCACAGAAAGACAGGGCGACAGCAGAGCTCCCTGGCTGGATGCTTAGATTTCTCATGCCAAAGATTGAACCTCTTGTATAATATATATTGTAGTTAAGAGTTTTAGTCCATGTTGTAAAATCATTTTTTTCCCCTCTGCATTTCAGAATCCTTACTCTGGGATTAGGATTTCTCATCATTCCTTTTGTTCCGGCAAGTAACCTATTTTTTAGAGTTGGGTTTGTTGTTGCCGAGAGGGGTCACCTATCTTCCCAGTATTGGTTACTGCATATTGATTACATACGGATTTGGTCTGTTGTGTGAACAAGCCAAGAATAAGGTACAAACAACATTATCCTAACGGTTGGCCAACCCCCCCCCCCCCCAAAAAACGGGAAAGGGAATTAAAAACTGAGATTGCTAAAATGTGTCTTCTTTCTCAAGAAATTGTTGGTTGCTGCTCTCCTGGGCCTGCTACTGATAAATGTGTGGCGTTGCATCATCCGTAGTAACCAGTGGAGATCGGAGGAGCAGCTGTTTAGGAGTGCTTTGTCTGTCTGTCCACTGAATGCCAAAGTAAGCATTTGCGTTTTCTAAAAATAGTAATTCTACTGTTCCATTATGGTAAATAATTATTATTTCTGGTATTTATCTTCTTGCCCAAACACTTTAGGATTATTCCCTATTATATCAGCAGTTTTAGTAATTAAAGTACAGTAGTACCTGAACGTTTAGTGAAGACATTTATTCCTATTAATTTTTCATAGTTCAATTGTTTTCTGTATTCATTTTTACTATTCATTTCCTAATTGGCAAACAGGACCCTAGGGAGAAAAATCCTATGCATTCTATAAAATCTCACATTAAAACCTTGTTTGTTTGTTTTGTTTGTTTGTTGGACTTTTGTAAAAATATGTTTATTGGTTATATACATTAAAAACAGGGTACAAAAAAGTAAAGGGAATATATATAATGTACATTCTAGCAATTATAGTTTACTTATATAGCATGCGTGATTGGGGAAGGAGAGGGAAAGAAAGGGAAAAGGATTTAGAAAGAAGGGAAGGAGATAGAAGAGGAGGACGAATAGAAAAACAGAACAAGAAAAGAGTAGTAAGAAGAGTGTGGAGGGCCAGCGTTAGAGCTGGGGCTTCTATGTTTGCGGCCTGTGGTTTAAGCATATAGGTGGTATAGATTTTCCTGAAGTTTTATCCATATGTATTTGACGTAGTTGCTAGTGCCATCATTTATCTGTGATTTATGAGTTTGTTCATTCAGTTTCTTTGTAGTTCAAAATTTGTGTCGATCGGTGTTTACATTTTATCGTTTCAATTTGGTATTATGATTCATGGACTTTTATATAACAATATATAACATCTTAAATCCAATTAATTAAATTTAAAATCTAAAACCCTCCAAAAACTCTAAAAAGACAATCATCCCCATTCAATCAACATACTCTCAACACATTCATTTGGCCAGGGGGCTAGAGTCTAATGGCCCCAGACCTGGTGGCATAAATCGGTGATTTTCAACCTTTTTTGAGTCACTGCACATTTTTTACATTTACAAAACCCTGGGGCACATTGAGTTTGGGGGGGGGGGGGTAAAAAAGTTTGGACCAATTTTTTTCTCTCTTCCTCCCTTTCACTCTATTTCTCTCTTCCTCCTTCTTTCTCTTCTTCTTTTTCTCTCTCTCCATCCCTCTTTCTTTCTCTCTTCCTTCCTTCCTCTCTTTTTTGCTCTCTTTCTCCCTCCCTCCCTCTATGTCTTTCTCTCTTCCACCTTCCCTCCCTCTCTTTCTCTCTCTCTCTCTTGCTCTCTCCCTTGCTTTCTTTCTCTCTTTTCTTCCTCTCTCTCTCTCTTTCTCTCTCTCTCTTTCTTTCTTTCTCTCTCTCTTGTTTTCTTTTTCTCTCTTTCTTTCTTTCTTTCTCTCTCTCTTGCTTTCTCTCTCTCTCTTCTTTCTCTCTTTTTTCTTTCTCTCTCTCTTGTTTTCTTTCTCTCTCTTGCTTTCTTTCTCTCTCTCTTGTTTTCTTTCTCTCTCTGAGCTTCGCGGCACACCTGACCATGTCTCGCGGCACACTGGTTGAAAAACATTGGCATAAATGAGTTTTAAGAGTCTTACGGAAGGCAAGGAGGGGGAGGGCAGTACAAATCTTTGGGGGAACTGATTCCAGAAGGCTCTTCCCCTAGGCCGCACCAAACGACATTGTCTAGTTGACGGGACCCCGAGAAGGCTGACTCTGTAAGTCCTGACCAGTCGCTGGGATTCATGCGGCAGGAGGCGGTCACTTATAATAAGTGACCAATGTTTCAAGTCCTATTTAAGTGTTACAGTTGCTGTGTTAGTCATAGCTAATAAGAATAGCATTGTATTTCTTGAAAAGGGAAACAAAACATCTTCATTGCGTGTTTTGGAAAGAGTGTCACATCCCATTTTATTGGTTGGATACAGGCACACTAATTAACAGAGCCCTTGATTTCTGAAACTCCATATGGCATCTTGCTGCATTAAAGCTTTGCCTTCAGCCTTAAATTATTTTTGCTTCTCCATCACTAGAACTAATTTGAATATTGTTGATGTTTGAGTGCGGTAAAAAATTGATGAGGATTACATGATCTTTTGTGATGTGGTATGTGGCACACAGTAACAGGCTGCATAGCATTTTTTAAAGTGTAATAAATCCAGTGAACAAGTGGATTTGAGGCATACACATCTCTTATTGGGTAAACCAACAACTTCAAATGTTTCTATACACTTTTCAGTCTGGATGTTCTGTTTATAGAAGGTCCAAATTATACTACTTTACTTCTTAACAATTCTTAAGCTAGTATCCTCAGGAGTGAACTGGTATTGAATTTTTTTTTTACTTATGAGCACAAGATGGTTGCAGATAACTCAGATTTTGTGTTATTGGTATAGAGATGCTGCTTCATAAATTGGGCCCACCCCTGATTTTCTACATGATTAAAAGCAACTGGATGCTGTTAATAAAGCTGTTAATAATATATTATCTTCACCAGGCACAGATGTTATATGATCTTCATCCTACTCTCATTACAGTTTCTTATGTCTAAAATGTGAGCAGTGGAACTATTGCTATTCTGTCTTAAGTCTTCCTCCAGAATATGTCAAAAGGCAGGTTAATGAGAGAAAATTTGGAATATAATAAGCTTCAGTATGAAGCAAATGTAATGTAAATAAAATCAAAATAGAAAAAAGTGTTTTAGTTCTTTAAAGAGCTAGTATTCTCTTTAGATTGTTACATCCAACAATAATTTTTTTCCTTAGTGTTCTGTAGGGATCAGGGCTTATATTAGTAATTATAGTACATATTCATAGTAAATAGTATTGGTGTTTTAATATTTCCTGAAACAGAGGGCCCATTTTCAATTTAATTTGAAAATGGGCATTAATTTGAAGAATAGTCCCCATGAAGACAAAATGGACTGTATAATCGTATTCTAACAATTGAACTTAGTCTTTTAACATCTTTGTTACAGAAAGCAATCCATTATAGTCACCTAACTTGTATATGTAACTCCTAATTTTGTTTTCGTAATTACAAAGGTTGTAATTCTTAGATTTAATTTTGAAATCATGATATTTATTTGAGATTGACTACATGAGAAATGCAATAGAACAGACTGAAAATATGCAGGTAGTAAATTTAAATATGACTTAAACATCACAGCCAATTGTCAACATCAGCATCAATTTGATTTTCATTCCATTCATTACCTCTTAGATGTTTAATTAAAATGCAGTCTTAATAGTCGCTTTCTGAATAGTGTTTCCATTATCAACAACAGGTTCCATAATCAAACCAATTAACCATTGAGAATATTTTTTTCATTCTCCCAACAAATTGCAGCATGAATATCTGATAGAAAAATATATGTGGGCTTTTAAATAAGCTAGAATACTGCAGAACCTTAACTAGCTTGGCAACTAGGATGGGTACAGTTGTAGCATTTCTCCTGGAGTTGTCTTGAATGTTTTGATAAGGATTTGGCCATAGAAAGTGGTGGTGATGAGTATAAGTTCTGAGTCCCATTAAGTGTTTCTGATATATAGATGGTGACCAGAGCACATTTAAAGCTAACAGTTCTTTCAATATTTTGTCAGTTTTTCCCCCTCCAATTCTTGTTTTATCAAGGATGATTACATCTGTCACTTACATAATCATCTGTTTTTTCAATAGTTAAACTAAGCATCATGTTAAAATACATGAATAAAAAATACACATCTATTTAAATTGTTGCAGTCATCCAGATCAAATTTCTATAAACCAAAAGTCATATTCATTAAAAGAAAATCACTGTCTAGAATGATATGGTTCTGACCTTCGCTTTCAGGTCCATTATAATGTTGGGAAAAACTTGGCTGATAATGGCAATCAAAGTGCTGCAATCAATTACTACAGAGAGGCTGTAAGGTATGGATGATTTGGAGTGTGTGTTTTTTTAATTGTTGGTTTGTTTTTAAAAAGTAGAAAGCAGATAGGGTAAAAATCTGACAATCAGAAAGATTATCAGCTGTGATATTAGAATATTGTAGATTTATTAAATATATTCTAAGATGCGTTTGTTTTAATGATGCATTAGCCATTGTAGTTTAGTACAGACGTAATGCTAAACAGTATATCTTGATATGACTGTAACTTGTTGCTTATATCCTAAGATTTTTATTAATATTGCTTCTTCATTGCTTATTGACCCCTATGACAATCATTAAGTGTCATACCACATGATTCTTGACAAATGTATATTTTATTTTATGTACGCTGAGAGCATATGCACCAAGACAAATTCCTTGTGTATCCAATCACACTTGGCCAATAAAATTCTATTCTATTCTATTGTGTTACAGTGGCTGGAATTTTATAGTGTATTAAGATAAAACTAGTTTAATAATAATCAAAATAATAATAATAAAAGTGGCTTAGCAGAATTTAAAAATATTAGTGATGTGGTCCAGGAAAAATATTTTATAAAACATCAATTGTATTAAGTGGATAAAATTACATATCTGTAAAATTTTAAGACAAATTTGAATGTTGACACCATATCTTATTACTAGAACGTGTACTCACCATATGGATAGCAGATTGCAGGGCAGTTGTGGGCTGGAAATGACAAAAGATTCAGAATTATTGTAAACAGCATAGAAACAATTGGTTATTCTCTTTTGTTTTGCCATTACAAATTGAGTTATGGACACATGAAATAAATGAGTTGCCTTTTTAAAAAAAAAATGAAATAATGAGGAAGTTTAGTTCCTGATTTTAATTAATGGTGAAGCTATGCTTTCTGGTATTGTCTTTAATACAGGTAGTCCTCGATTTATAACTACAATTGGAGCCAGAATTTCTCTCACTAAGCAAAGTGCTTGTTAAATCAGTCAGGCCTGATTTTGCAACCTTTTTCTAACCTCAGATGGTAGATGGATCATTGCAGTTGTTAAACAAATCAGGCTTCCCAATTGGCTTTGTCAGAAGCCAGTAGGAAAAGTTGCAAATGGCAGTCATACGACTCGGGAACTGTTGTGGTTGGCTCTGGCCCAGCTCCTGCCCCAGGGAATGTGGAGGTGGATGCAGGGGAAACATCAACATGTCATGGGCCTGTTTCGTTGCCGACAGAGTCAGGTAGTGCAGTTTCCTTGAACGAAGAGAAAGGTGGGGGTGACTTTGAAGAATGGGGTTTAGCACACAGTCCAGGAAGCCAATCTCCATTATCTTCGGTCGATTCAGATGAAGAAGTGTTAGACCCACACATGCGCGGAATTATGCAAAGAAGAGACCAATTGAGGACATATTACAGGAGATAAGAGAGGCCACCTGTGTTTGGGTGAGGCTCCAGTAATTAGAGCTGCTGATATAAATAGCAGTGTGTTGGTTTGGCCCTTGTGGAAGATTATCTGATCGTTGTTCTTCAGGACTGTGCCTTGCTGTTTCCGGACTTTGTTGATTTTTCACGACTTTGAAACCAAAGCAGAGCAAAGTGTGTGTGTCTCACTTCGTGGAAGAAGGAGGGCTGTGACGTGTCTTTACAGCTACTAGCTAAGTACTTAAGGACTGATTAAGGAGATTGTACAGACTACCAGGTTGTTTTGGGACGAGTGCTCTTTGCAATACAAAAAGGGTGCTTTGTTTCTTTTGAATTTTTGTGATAAAGAACATTGTTTTTGAACTTTCAAGTGTGTGTGTCTGAAATTTGTACCCTTGAATTTTCGGGAGACTCTTACCATAGAGCCCGGCAGAACAGGAACTCTGCAACCATCATAAATGATGTGATTGTCAAGCTCTTGAATTTTGATCATGTGACCATGGGGATGCTGAGAGGGTCATAAATACAATGACTATTTTGCAATGCTGGTAAGCGATCGATTGCAAGTCAAGGACTATATGTACAACATTTAGCAAGCAATAAAGCATTGATGAGATAAAAGCCAGGCTACAAAAATTAATAACAGAAACAATTGCATTTGATGCTCATTTTGGAGGTTTTTCCTTCCTTTCTATCTTGTTTCATTTTGATTTGGGCTGGAAATTTATTTATTAGATTTGTATGTCGCTCCTCTCCATAGACTCGTTCAATAGTCCAGTCCTGAGTGGGAAGGTGAGAGCAGTTTAATATATGCCTGATGGTGTTATTGCATGTCTACATCTGTCTTTGATTGATATAAAAATGACAGTGGAAGAGAAGAATTGTGGCTGTGTGGACAAATAAAATTAGGAGAACTGTCTCCTTTGAGTGAATAATTCTTGAATTTGTTTTTGTCTTTTCAAACCTAGATTGAATCCTAAATACGTGCACGCTATGAACAACTTGGGAAATATCTTGAAAGAAAAAAACGAGCTTCATGAAGCTGAAGAACTTCTCTCACTAGCTGTTCAAATACAGTATGTTTTAATGCCAAAATCTAGCTGTGGGCCACCGCCATATTGTGGTATTATCTGGATCTTGTCTTAGCTAATCTTCTGAAACATACTCTGTGATGCGGTTATGTGTAAAGTGTTTCATTAGAGGAAACTCTAGAACATTCCTTCTCCAGATTTCACAAGTTGTCTTTTTCAGGATGTTTTTCATAAATGGTGAAAGTTGTATATACATGGTCTAGGCCAAGGATAGGCAAAGTTGGCTCTTCTATGGCATGTGGACTTCAACTCCCAGAATTCCTGAGCTAGCATGATTGGCTTAGGAATTCTGGGAGTTGAAGTCCACCAGTCATAGAAGAGCCAACTTTGCCTATCCCTGGTCTAAGACTCCAAAAAATCTAGTTGAGATAAGAGAAGAGTACAGAATTTCTAAGAACATTCCTTGTTTTGTAATGAAGTATTTTGCCTATCTCTAGAGTAAATTTGGCCCTGAAGTAAATAGTGTCATTTCTACAAAATAGAGCTACGGTATATTAATTCCTGTCATATACTTTTGACACCAGTGCCGTTAGCTATTAGTTTGCATCTTTGGCATAAGGAGGCTTTACTGAAGGTACCTGAAGGACCATCCCCTCTGTATGCCCTTCTTTAAATCCCACCCTTCATGACACCGGACCAGAATATCTCTGGGACCGCCTTCTGCCGCATGAATCCCAGCGACCAGTTAGGTCCCACAGAGTTGGCCTTCTCCGGGTCCCGTCAACTAAACAATGTCGGTTGGCAGGACCCAGGGGAAGAGCCTTCTCTGTGGCGGCGCCGACCCTTTGGAATCAACTCCCCCCAGATATCAGAGTTGCCCCCACCTTCCTTGCCCTTCGTAAGCTCCTTAAAACTCACCTCTGTCGTCAGGCATGGGGGAATTGAGACTTTCCCTCCCCCTAGGCTTATAAAATTTATGCATGGTATGTTAGTATGTATGATTGGTTTCTAAATTGGGGTTTTAAATTAACTTAAATATTAGATTGGTTTACATTGTATTATTATTGCTGTGAGCCGCCCCGAGTCTGCGGAGAGGGGCGTCATACAAATCTGATTAATAAATAAATAATAAATAAATAAATGTTAGCTTAATTCGAACGTAGAACAAGGATTCTCTGCGATTGATCTTAGCCAAAAGGCCGAGAAGCAATGGGAACAAAGATTCTCTGTAGTGATTTATATAACGTTTCCCTTCTCTTTAGTTGTAGGGTAATTCTATTCAACCTGGCTTTAAATGCATTGTCTCTATTGCTTGTGTTTAAATTATTCTCTACCCCACCCCTGTCCTTAATGTATCATGTTATTGCATTATTGTTTTGTTTGTTTTTTTAAAAAATACTTAAATTGTTTTACAGTTTTAAATTCAGATTGCATTTTTAGTAAGGGGCATCAAAGCTGTACTTGTACTTAATATGCTAAAATGTTCACAACTCTCTTTGCCTAGGCCTGATTTTGCAGCAGCATGGATGAATTTAGGGATAGTGCAGAATAGCTTAAGAAGGTATGAAGAAGCAGAGAAAAGCTACTGGACTGCAATTAGACACAGGAAAAAATACCCAGATTGTTACTATAATCTAGGACGCTTAGTAAGTGTACTTATTTATCTTTCTGCTAATGATCCTAGATCAGCCTTTCTCAACCTTAGCAAGTTTAGGTTGTCTGGTTGTCAACTCCCAGAATTCCCCAGCAAGCAACGCCTTGGAGTTGAAGTCCACCCATCTTAAAGATGCCATGTTTGAGAAATACTGTCCTAGATACATAAGATGCAGTCAGTTTTGAATGTTGATCAGTTGCTTATTAGAGAGTATCTCCTTGGACTTTGAACTTGTTTAGAAAGATTCTTTAGGCTCTTTCCCACACTGAAGTTGCAGTCTAAATTTTAGTAGAAGTGAATTATAATATAGGATTGCATCAGAGCAAATATAAACCAAACCTCACATTGAATCTTCTAGTGTCCCAGAAATGCTCAAGGAAAGACTCTTGTTTATGAACTAAATGTTTCTTGAACTATATATATAAGATTGTACAATATGTAAAACTATATATTAAAGTGGTAAAAATTAGCAGCACACTGTGCCCTATATCAGGGGTCCCCAACCCTTGGTCCATGCACCAACGCTGGTCCACGGCATACCAGAAACCAGGCGATGCAAACAAGCAAAGCCCCATCTGCAGGATGCAGGCAGCATGCAAAACCACATCCTCTCGGTCCATGGAAAAACCTCTCTCCATAGAGCCAGCCGCTGGTGTCCAAAAGGTTGGGGGCCTCCGACCTATTTAATTACTGAAGTGCAGGTAGTCCTCGACTTACAACAGTTCATTTAGTAACCATTCAGAGTTACAATGACATTGAAAAATGTAGACTTGTGACCATTTTTCAGTTGCAGCATCCCCTTGGTCGCATGGTCAAAATTCAGATGCTTGTGGTTCATATTTATGGTGGTTGCAGTATCCTGGAGACACGTGATCAGCTTTTGTGACAAAGTTATTGGGGAAGCCAGATTCCCTTAGCAACCAGGTTTTTAACTTACCAGCTACAGGGATTCACCTTTGTAGCATCCCTATCAGAGGTGGGTTGCTCCCCTATAGAACTGGTATTGGGAATTTTCCCCCACTCGCTGAACCAGGAGCAATGGCCGGCTGGCCACGTCCCCAAACCAGCTCTCTCGGTGGTGCTTTTGGCTTCTGCATGTGCAGAAAAGCTGTTTTTTACTTCTGCACATGTGCAAAAGCTGAGTTTTTGGCATTGTGCATGCACGCACAAAGCACAGTGATAGTGGGCAATGCGTATTCGCCTACGTGGCACGGGATGAAACAAACTGGCAGTGAGGTAAGTTAGAAACCACCCCAATCCCTATGATTATGTGGTCCAAATTGAGTTGCTTGGCAACTGGATCTTATACTTATGACTGTTGCTGTGTCCCATGGTGTTGTGATCACCTTTTGTGACCTTTCAACAAGCAAAATAATAGAGAAGATAGATGTACTTAACAACTCTGTTATTAATTTATCAATTGCAACAATTCACTTAACAATTATGGCAAGAAAGCTGTAAAATGGATCAAAACCCACTTAATAGATATCTCACTTAACAATAGAAATTTTGAACTAAATTGTGGTCATAAATTGAGGGCTACCTGTAATTGAACAATCTGAAAGTCTAGGGGGAAATGGAGAAAAGGGCTAGAGGAGAGAATTAATTGAACGATAGAAAATAAACACTCTTTAATAGCATTAGTAATACACGCTCTTTAATAACATTAGTAATAAATTAGCAGATTCCACTGCTAATTTTCTCCCAACTGCTGTTCTTGGCAGTCTTTTGGAGGGAGGGGTCAACTCTACCCTCACCAAATTGGGGTGAGAAATAATTTTATTTCTTAACACTGTACTGTCATGCCAAAAATTAGCACCAATAGGGATTGGCAATGCCTTGTGAATGCCACAGTTTGGGATGTTATGCCATTACAAGATCTCTGTTGCTACACAAAACTCAGGTTCTCCCCAAACCTGAAAATGTGGGTTCCCCCCTCTTCAGAAGTGTCCTGGGAGCTTCATGGGTTGCAAAAAGTATATTTGAGGTTGTGGATTATAAACTATGGATAGGTCATCAGTGTCTTATTTTTAAACCAACGTTGATATTCCAGACAGTAGCAGGATAAATGTAAATAATAGGCAAATTTTGGCCAGCCCAGCACTTATTATTATTCTAGTGATTTTTGTGTGTGGTTTTTGTTTGTTTGTTTGTTTGTTTGTTTTGCTTGCTTGCTTTGCATTCCAACATGTAAGATGCCTAGATTATATCAATTGGAAAAGCCGATCAATTTCTTTAATCAATAAACGCTCATCTTTCTTCTAAAATAAGAAAAGCACAGAACTTTGGGTTGTTTGTATGTTTAAATCAGAATATGCAGCCTTGGTTATTTAAGCATGAGGAGGTTCTTTGGGTCATTTCCCCAAACTCTGTATCTTTGGAAGGAGCAGAAACATTGACCCACAATATGGGCACTGCCCTGGAAAGAGAGGCAGCTTCTTTTTAAATTTGCAGACAGGGGCTCTGTGAGATCCTCTACTTTGAAGCCCCCTCTTAATGTCAAACCAAAACCAAAACAGAACACAGCCCCAAGCATACAGACTGGGGACGTTTCTAAGCAGAAGGTCTGTAGAGAATGGGACAAATGTTCACAAAATATACAAACTCTTCTACTCGATACACAATTATGTGCAATTCTTAGTGTAAATCCCTCCCCCCACACACACACACACACATATTTGGCCTTTATGAAAACACTTTTCTGGAATTGTAGCTATTCACACTGCAAATTTGTTTGGGGTGCAGAGACTCTAATGTAGTGGGACCTGAGCAAGGATGACTTTCCTTGGCTTGTTATCTCACAGCCAATTGTGTTACTTTCAGTACGCTGATCTAAATCGCCACATAGATGCATTGAATGCCTGGAGAAACGCCACAGTGTTGAAACCACAACATAGTTTGGCTTGGAACAACATGATTATATTGCTCGACAATACAGGTACAATCTGCTTCCCCCACCCCACCCCACCCCACCCCAAGAATATTTTTTTTTCTGCATCTTGTTTAGATCTCCAGCCCATTGTTTTGTGCTACATGATCTGGGGGCTTTAGTTCTAAAGTAGGAACTAGAATGTCACCAACCCAAGATTTTACAGCTGCTGCAAAAGAACATCTCTCACAATCTGTATGTAGACTTGCCAATGTACCAGAAGTGTGTCCTTAGATACCAGGTTTGCATCAATGTCTTGTGTTCTGATTTTCTATTACTTTTGCAAGTGGCTGATAAGATGGAGTGGCTGTGGGTTTTGCCTCCCAAGGACAATCCCACCTGTCCGTCCATCACCCTGGGGGGGGGGGGAATTATTGACCCCCTCGGAGAGGGTCTGCAACTTGGGCATCCTCCTCGATCCACAGCTCACATTAGAGAACCATCTTTCAGCTGTGGCGAGGGGGGCGTTTGCCCAGGTTCGCCTGGTGCAACAGTTGCGGCCCTATTTGGACCGGGACTCATTACTCACAGTCACTCATTCCCCTCATCACCTCGAGGCTCGACTACTGTAATGCTCTCTACATGGGGCTACCTTTGAAAAGTGTTCGGAAACTTCAGATCGTGCAGAATGCAGCTGCGAGAGCAGTCATGGGCTTCCCTAGGTATGCCCATGTTACACCAACACTCCGCAGTCTGCATTGGTTGCCGATCAATTTCCGGTCACAATTCAAAGTGTTGGTTATGACCTTTAAAGCCCTTCATGGCATCGGACCAGAATATCTCCGAGACCGCCTTCTGCCGCACGAATCCCAGCGACCAATTAGGTCCCACAGAGTGGGCCTTCTCCAGGTCCCGTCAACTAAACAATGTCGGTTGGCGGGTCCCAGGGGAAGAGCCTTCTCTGTGGCGGCCCCGACTCTCTGGAACCAGCTCCCCCCAGAGATTAGAACTGCCCCTACCCTCCTCGCCTTTCGCAAACTCCTTAAAACCCACCTTTGTCGTCAGGCATGGGGGAACTGAGATATCTCCCTCGGGCCTATACAATTTATGTATGGCATGCTTGTGTGTATGTCTGTTTAATAATGGGTTTTTTTAATATTTTAAATTGTAAATTACAGTATTAGATTTGTTATAAACTGTTTTTATTGTTGTGAGCCGCCCCGAGTCTACGGAAAGGGGCGGCATACAAATCTAATAAATAAATAAATAAATAAAATAACTCAGGACTTGGGGAGAAATCTCAGAATTAAACAAGAAATAAATGTATTATTACATTCTAGAGTTTGGAATCATAACAGGTGCAGAGGTTCCAGGCAACCATCTTTAGAAAAGACCCACAATATATTGTGTCAGTTTAATTTATGATGGATTGGATTTTTCAGTATCAAATTAATTGATTAAGAGTCCTAATTTGATTAGCTTCAAGCAAAATCCAATAAAAAAGGAGACAGAATCATCCTAGTAGCTGTCAGTTTACTAACCAGCTAGAAAATATAGTGGTACCTCTACTTAAGAACGCCTCTACTTAAGAACCTTTCTAGATAAGAACTGGGTGTTCAAGATTTTTTGGCCTCTTCTTAAGAACCATTTTCTACTTAAGAACCTGAGCCCGAAAAAAATTCCCAAGAAATTTGAGAGCGGCACAAAGGCCCGTCCAGTTTCCTGCCATTCCCCCTTTAATCCCGGCCACCTCAGGCTTTTCTGGGCTGCCAGAGGAGCCTTTTGGTGGTGCTTAAGGAAGCTTTGGCAGCCCAGAGCGAACGGAGGGAGGCGTGTGCTCCTCCTCGCCGCCTCAGAATCCCTCTTTTTTTTTTTAAGCCTTAAAGTTTTCCCCTAACCTCACCTTCTTCCTTCAGCAGCAACTGTCCTCCTCTTCTTCCTCCTTCTCCCACCCAAATTCCGAGCTTTTATTCCTTTCGTAATGGGTTTGCACACATTATTTGCTTTTACATTGATTCCTATGGGAAAAATTGCTTCTACTTAAGAACTTTTCTACTTAAGAACCTGGTCATGGAACGAATTAAGTTCTTAAGTAGAGGTACTACTGTATTTCATTCTGCTGGTGGTTGCCTCTAGTCTTTTACTCCAGCAGCCTTCAGGATGCTTACAAAACCTTTTAATTCATGTTGGTGCCCTTCAGTTTATTTCTGTGTTTGATGCAAAGATTTCTTAATCTGTTCATATTCACATTCTAATCATGAACTTATTTTAAATGTGTTTAAGTGCATACTAGCCAAATACTTATTTTATATTTTACATCTAGAAAAAAGTGCTATATAAATTTTAATGACTTGCAATTCATTTTTTATTACGGTATTTGGTTCGTTCTTAATTGTTGTCTTTAAGGAAAATAGCGACACATCTTCTTTTGATTAAAAATAGTTATTTACCCTCATTCTCTCTCATTCTCTCCTTTAATTTGTTCCTAGGGAACCTGGCACAAGCAGAAACTGTTGGAAGGGAAGCTTTGGAGTTAATACCAAATGATCATTCTCTTATGTTTTCGCTAGCAAATGTACTGGGGAAATCACAGAAATATAAGGTAAAGGTAACCATAATTTGTAGATAGATAACTTTTAGAAATATTATTGCTCAGTGATTTGGGAATTAAATACATCCTCAGAAATGAGATAAGATTTAAAAATTGGCAGGGATTTAACTTGGAAGCCAGCACAGCAAAATATGTATTTGAATCCAGAGTTGGGTTTTTTTCGAAATCACAGGGGAAAGAAATCTTAAGAGAAAATATGACTCCTATCCAAATGGCCTTGCCTGTTTTGGGATGATACTTCCTAAACTGCTTTTACCAGGTCAATTTCATTTTTTTTCAACTTAACTAAACTTGGAGCACTATTTTTTTTAACTAGGGGAGAGATGGAAATAGTGTATACAAGCATGAGTCTCTTCTAGAAAAATCCAAAATCCAGATACAAATGTCTCTGTTATTACAATTAATTATATGCAAAAATATAATGATTAATTGTAATTATTATAATCAATTATAATTGTAATCAAACCATAAATATTTAAAAAAACTATTTTATTCTTCAACAAATTTTTGAACTTGATGTTATTTTTTAGATAGCCTTTTGTAGTAAAAGTAGCATCAATTTCAAAAATTGTTTGAAATACAAAATAGTTTTTATTGAAAGCAATGCACATTGCATGCAGTTACAGTTCTCTTCATCTTACTTATTAAATAATCCCTTTCTTTTAACAAAAGGAAATTTACTTAAATATAGTCTTTAAAGTCTTAAGGTTGTCATCTATGAAGTATATGTAAGCTTTACAGAAATCATTTTGAAAAATGAATCATGACAATGCCCACTGTTTTCAATTGTTCAGGCTAAGGTAGTTATTTTCAGCCACAGAGGAAAATGGAATATTGGGAAGAGTTATGAACAGATATGAAACAAAAGTTTGTTGGAGAAATATTGAAAATTATTTTGCCAAGCTAAAAAAACCTTTAGGTTACACTTGTTGACTCTGTATGTGTGTTGGGGTGGGTGGGAGAGATTTTCCTGTAAAAATATTTTGTTACAGTTTACAAGTGAAATGTGTGAATGTACCTCAAATACAAATACTATAATGTCATTAGAAGTAACTAAATGCAAAAATCCACATGAAAAGCAGTATTTGATACTTGTTTTCTGTACCTCGAGAAGGTCTGGACTTTTGTGGCTTAGATCTGATAACCTTAGAGTCATATCATCAATTTTCTTAAAATTAAATTTGCTTGAAGGTAGTGTTGATTTTAAGTAGTGATTTGTATGAGCCTTTCATTTCTAATGCAGCCCACAAGTGTGTTTTGTGTTCTTAGCAACACTAAAGTAATTACTGTCTAATTGACAGCAACTACCAACCAACAGCTGGATCGGCCTGTGAATTATATTGTCCGTATCTCCATTAAAGAGAAGTGTGAATGTAGGTGGGGGGAAAAAAATAGGGTGACATAATCACATTAATAGACCATAGAGCATGAGGTAATTGGGAGTGTTTGGTTGCACTTGACATTGTAGGCACTACAAAAATAGCTTGTCCTGTTGATCTCTTTTTCTGAATTATTCAGGAATCTGAAGCTTTGTTCCACAAGGCAATTAAAGCCAATCCAACGGCTGCCAGTTACCATGGCAATTTGGGTAAGACATTTTATAGCTCCCCTGGTGCAAACTTTTTTTAAAAAAATCAGACACTGGTTGAATTTTTTTCTTTTCTTTTCGCATTCAGTGTCTTGCAGGCATTCTCCTGCTAGCTAGATTTCTCATCCGCCTGCTTGCTAAACAAATTGCCAATAAGATACTGTAGTTATTAGAGCGGGTTTCCAAGAGTGTCGAGCCGATCGCATTGTATAACAGAACCTCCAGGCAGGCTGCCGGCTGCAACCCAGAGGTGGTGCATGTCAGTGGTGGCAAATTGGTCCGTCCTGGGCTTGCAAATCACAATGAGCTCTCCTGATAAAAAATAGCCATTTATGGCTGTAGCACAATCCACTCTTGTCATTTCTTGGCCCGCGTGGCTCCAAAGATGTCTGCTCCAGCTGGCTACAGAGCAAGCCTGCCACTGTGCCGACAGCCAACCAAATGTTTTAATGTTTTCTAAGTAATTGGCAAGACTGTCTGTTTGTCAGCAATGCCGCTAACCAAAAAAAAAATAATCCTCTTTGTTGTTTCAGCTGTGCTGTACCATCGCTGGGGAAATTTCAACTTAGCCAAGAAGCACTATGAAGTCTCTCTGAAGCTTGACCCCTCGGCAGCTGGGACCAGGGAAAACTACAGTCTTTTAAGAAAGAAACTGGACCAATTACAAAAAAAAGGGTGACGCTTGAGGTTTGTTCTCAGGCTTTGAATGCAGATTTCATGGAAGGTGGTTACAGATCACCAGGGAGAGGCATTGTCACCCAGAACACAACAACATGGGCCGTTCAGAAGTTTCTTGAAATTTCTAGCGTTAGAATTTCCAAGGGAAGGAAAAGGCCCTAGTTTAGGATATTTCATTTAGAGAATTAAAAGGGCTCGCTTCTCCTTTTGGGGTTTGTTTGGTTTTTTTGAACCAGTGATGAAATCTGATGAATATTTATACTGATGTTCAATCATTTGCACTGGGAGAGTCCACGTTGAAATTAAGAGTTGAAGATAGCAAAGTGTACGAGTGGAAAACTGTCCCCCATTTCAGAAATGGAAGTGGATGGTAATGGTTTGCTTTCAATAGGAATTCCAGTGCAATCTGTTTGCTTCCAATAGGAATTCCAGTGCAATCCTGGTATAGATAGCTCTTTACTTACAATTGGGACTGTAATTTTAGTCGCAAAAGAGCTGTGGTTATTAAGCGAGACCTTCCATGATTGGATCCAAGTTTACTTCTCTTTTCCCATGGACATTAAGAAAATTGCAGAGTCGTTGGGCAAAGCTGGCTCCCCCAAGTGACTTGGCTTGTGGGAAGACAGTTGAGAAGTTGCAGATTATTAACACGTGATCGCATGATAATGCAACTGTCATCAATGCGCACCATTTGCCAGTAGCTCAAATTGCAATCACATGACTGCAGAGGTTGTATGATGGTGGTAACTTTGAGGGCGGGTTGTAAGTAAGGGGTGTTTTTTTTGAGTTATCATAACTTTGAACTGTCATGAAACAAACCATTGTAAGTCGAAGACTACCTGTATGCAATATGACCTTGTAATAAGGACAACACTTTGAGCAGGCAAACTTGATTTGTACATTGAGGAACAGATGATTGGCTTTGATAACCCAGAAGTTCAAGTTGCTTTCATCTGGCTAGGCTTTAATTGCTCTCCGTGCGTTGTAAATAAACCTGCTGAAAATGAGATTATAAGCAGGTCGAGATTTTTCCACTGCAAGAATTCTTTGAATTCATAGTAGGTATTATCATATAAGTTAAAGTCAGTGTTTGATTGGGATACAAAGAAAGGCTTATTTTGAACTTGTAAAATTTGGGGTGGGGGGATGCCTGGAAGTTTGCATAAATTATTTCAACACTTCAGCTGGGAATCGATCATTATAACTTCAGACTAAGAGGTTTTTTTCATTGGGTTTGATACGTTGGCGCCTGCTTTTGTGGATGAACAGCTTAAATCCATACAATTTCTTGATGTTTCTTTATTTCCTCTTGGTGAGTATAGAGATGCCAAAAACATACTGCAAGGTCACCTGTTAGCGTTATATCTAACTTTGTCTAGTAACTTAAGGATCAGGAAATAGTCTGTTCTTCCATGTCCATATTTATTCTTGGTGGAGTCTGTATTTTTTGGTGCTGAAGACAAAGAAAAGCATATGCAGTGAGCCAAGGTAGCAAAAAAAATTTGATGCGCATATACTGTATTCTAGAATCTTAGTGCCCAGTTTCAGCATCTTCTAAAAGGAGGACCAGTATGGAAAAATGAGTTTAAAAGGATTCTTTAGCCTCATGACTTCTGTATTAGATATTCCACACACTTTATTTTAAAAAAATCAAACAAATAGATTCTGTTCAACATTGCACAGTTTTAGCCATCATGGACCTTTTTTTAGATATTAATATTCCATCAGACAAGGTAGTTGTAGAGAAGGGTTCCTCAATTCCTGGTATGTGGACTGGCACCAGGCTATGGCTCACCAGGAACCGGGCTAGGCAAGCAAGCATCCGTGCATGCGCAGAATCCAAGCAACATGTGAAAATATGCTCATCCCCTCTCCCATCTGCAAAATACTCCACAGACCTGATCCTTGGCTCCCTAAAGATTTGGAGGCCATTGTTATACAAAATATTTTAAATACAGTGATACCTCGTCTTACAAACGCCTCGTCATACAAACTTTTTGAGATACAAACCCAGGGTTTAAGATTTTTTTGCCTCTTCTTACAAACTATTTTCACCTTACAACCCACCGCTGCCACTGGGATACCCCGCCTCCGGACTTCCGTTTCCAGCGAAGCACCCTTTTTTGCACTGCTGGGATTCCCCTGAGGCTCCCCTCCATGGGAAATTCCACCTCTGGGCTTCCGTGTTTTTGTGATGCTGCATGGGAATCCCAGCAGGGGAACCCCAGCAGCGCAAAAACGGGTGCTTCACTGGCAACGAAAGTCCGGAGGTGGGGTTTCCCAGCGAGGGGAGCGTCAGTGAAATCGCAGCATCGCAAAAACACGGAGGTCCGGAAATGGGGTTTCGAGGACTTCGGTGTTTTGCGATGCTGCGATTTCACTGACGCTCCCTTCGCTGGGAAACGCCACCCCCGGACTTCCGTTGCCAGTGATGCACCCGATTCCCCTGCAGCATCGCAAAAACACAGATGTCCGAGGTGAGGTTTCCTATGAATCCCAGCAACGCAAAAACAGGCGCTTCGGCTGGCAAAAGGGGTGAATTGCACGCATTAATCGCTTTTCCGTTGATTCCTATGGGAAACACTGTTTTGTCTTACAAACTTTTCACCTTAAGAACCTCATCCTGGAACCAATTAAGTTTGTAAGACAAGGTATCACTGTATCTAGAAACTCCACATGCCATATTCATTTCATTATAGAAGTAATAGGAATTGGGGGCTAAGATTCTGGAACAAAGTAAATGTGTTCCATATTTATTTTACATTTTCCATGCTGCCTTTCTTCCTGCTGATATGTATATCTCCAGACAGTGGTTACATCGGATTCATGCTCATTCAATAATAAGAGCAATTCTCTGGGAATAGAAACCTCTGTATTTGGCAATGCATGTAGCTTGATGCAATTTTGAGGGTACTGTAATATTGTAATTTTGCTTGTTCAGCTTTAAATGTGTTTGAGTCTCTCATTTATCCAACATTAGAGGAACAGATTCAAGATAGAGATATACCATATTTTTGGAGTATAAGATGCACCGGAGTATAAGATGCACCTAGATTTTAGAGGTGGAAAACAAGGGAAAAAGTGTTCTGAACCAAATGGTGGCACTTTTGAAGTTCCTTGCACCCCTAAACCAAGTATGTTCAAACTTGACAACTTTAAGACTAGTGGACTTCAACTCTCAGAATTTCTCCTTCAGTCATGCTTGATGGGTTAATTAGAAGGGAAAAACACAGTTGTTTTTGCAAAAAAACACAGGCTGTTTTTCACACAGGTTTTTTTGCAAAAATTGATATGGGCAAAGGGTCTGGGAAGCCTGCAGGGAGCTCCTGGGAAATGGAAAAAATGCTGCAGTTTTTGCAAAAAATAGACCGCTTTTCACCTGGTCCCCCCCTCCACACACACACACACACAAAAATGGGGCAGGCAAAGGCTTTGGGAAGGCTGCAGAGAACTCCCGATGCTGAGGGGTGGCAAAAATGTCTCTATTTTTGTGAAAAATGGGCCATTTTTCACCCGTTTTTTCACAAAAATGAGGGCATTTTTGCCTTCACCCAATCCCCAGGAGCTCTCTGCAGGCTTCCCAAACCTTTTGCCTACCCATTTTCTGCAAAAAAACCAGGGCCATTTTTTGCAAAAATGGGATGTAGGGACATGGCTTTAGGACAGCAAAATTTTGCAAGTCTGAAAGTACCATTCCCTCACCATCTCTTGTACAGCCCCCAAAATTAAGGTCTCTTCTGAACATCTTCTCTGCTCACTATTCAACTGCGAATGATGCTGTCTTTTATCTGATCATTCCTTAGCATTTCTTGGTCATTTCTTCCAAGGTGTTTCCGACATACCACTATACATTTAAAGGATCACTTGATTATGAACAAACTTGTGAGTTTTAATTTTTTTTATATTTTATTCTGTGTTTATATTAGCATTTTTTTTCTCTTTTAAAAAAAATTACCAATGTCAAATTACTGTCCCCAATCATTTAGAATTCTTGTAAATCCTTGTAGAAGTTCCTTGTAGAAGTTTACATACATAAAAATCTGAATTCATTATGTTTGAAATTATAATTCATTGCAGAAAGTAATTTCAACCAGTGCACTAGGATAAAATTGGTTCCATGTGTTGTGTGAGACAGACAGTTGGGTTAATCCAAACCATGATTCAGTTAACCAGTGTTATGTGTGATACAACTCAGATCAAGAATAAACCAGCAGGGAGTTAGATCAGTGGTTAATTCCCTTTATGATGCAGTTGTAAAATGCATGTGGTTACGAACATATTGGGTACTCAAAGGGACATTTGTAATGTGGGCTTCTTAGTTTGCATGTGTACATATGGGTTTTTAGATGAGATGTAAATTTATTTTCCTTATGAAAACGATAAGTATTAAAATTAATAATTTATTTTGGAGCTATTTGAATAGCATTTTAAAACACTATAAAAGTACACTACACCTGAAAAGATGGATTAAGGTTAAAGGTTAGGCTTTCCCCTTAACTCTAGGTTTCCTAAACTTAGTATATCAAGAAAGGCAATTGGATGACTTGCCCAGGTTATTCACTAATTGTTTATGATTTATCACAGGTGTTGAGCACATAGTTCCACAGTGGCTGTGTTAATTTCCAGTTGTGGTAAAAATTCCAGCAATTACACATGACAAATCCATATCTTTCCAACTAGGTGTACAGAAACATCGGCAGAAAGGATTTTTTTTAAAATCAAGATTGTCTCTGCCTGATTGAAACCCTGTCTTTTTTTATTGGGGGTTACATGTGTGACACTTATAAAAAGCATTGGACTTCCAATTGCAGTGACTTCTTCTTGACCTATGGATACCCCCGTCCCCCAGAGCAGTGATGGTGAACCTTTTTTTTCTCGGATGCCAAAAGTGCATGTGCATGTGTTATCATGCATGCACAAGTGGCCCCACCCATAATTCAATGCCTAGGGATGGCGAAAATGGCCTCCCCTGCCCCTACCAAGGCCCTCTGGAGGCCTGAAACAGCCCATAACCCAAACTCTGGTGGGCCCAGTAGGCTCCAGAGGCAAAAATGTCCTCCCCCATCCCCCTGGAGACTCTCTGGAAGCCAAAAATGCCCTCCTAGAGCCTATGGGTGAGCTGAAAATCAGCTGGCTGGCACACACGCACATTGGAGCTGAGCTAGGATAACCGCTCATGTGCCAGCAAATATGACTCCGTGTGCCACCCGCACCATAGGTTCGCCATCACTGCCCTAGAGACAGTCCTGTTTTTCTATACAGTTTATCTTCTTAGAGGTGGTTACTTCTGGCTGCAAAATATTTATTTTGATATAGTTGTTAGTGAGGGCTTATTAACCTTTCCTGGGACAGGTGTGAAACTGCCAGGCTATTTGTTTATGTCGTTGGCCATGGAAGCATTGAACATTTTGTAACTGATCTGTTGTCAAATTTGTGAGAGATTTACACCTTGCTTTTTAATTATTGCCTGCCAATATCAGTGGGATTTAGAGTAGAAGTACATATTATGCACTAGTTGTTTAAAAAACCAATCTTAGGAGGTGATGATTGATGGAAGGAAGGCAATAAGGAGGATAGGAACATTTAATCAATTATCTTCCTACATTTTTTCTTTTGCACAAAAACTGTCCATATGTCAAGCCGCTTTGATTGGCAAATTAACAAAGCAACCTGATAATTTAGAATGCAGTTAATAAGCCTCTTTCAAACCTTCCTTCAGACTTCTATATTCTGCATAGTAAGGACCTCAAATTAATGCCTTATTCGTTTTGCTCTCCTGAAAAAGGCACAGGATCAGGCTAAAAATAGTGTCTTTTTCCAAATGGAAATAATAGCTATATAAGTTATAAATTCCTTTACTGTTTATAATGCCTTTGAGGATTGGGGCTCAAAGTTTAGAGCTGCTTGTAAGTTTTTGAACTTTAATCTGGTAATAAATTGGGATCCTATGTACAGGCAGTCCTCAACTTACAACCACAAATGAGCCCAAAATTTCTATTGCTAAGTGAGATATTGGTTAAGTTGAGTTTTCCCCCCATTCTACGACCTTTCTTGCCACAGTTGTTAAGTGAATCTCTGCTTTCAATGCAAGTTGTTAAGTGAATCACTGCAAGTTGTTAAGTTAGTAACATGGTTACTAACAAGGTAGTAACAAAGTAACAAGGTCACAAAAGATCATCATGGGACATTTGCAACTGTCATAAATATGAGTCAATTGCCAAGCATCTGAATTTGAATTGTTCTAAGTCGAGAGGAGCGACGAGTACTATAAACGAGTACTGAGCAAGCCATCTGACCTACTCCGTGATCCTTTATTTCAGTCGGAAGACGTAGCGTGTCATGAGGCAACCGACACTAGAAAGTTCTGCCTTAAGTGTTGAGTACTGGGAGAAAAACAAGTACCCGGACAAGATTTTCACTTCAAATGCATACCAAATTTTACAAATTTTAAAGCAGCCTAGTACCAAGACATGACTGTATTAAATTGGATTGTAAGAATTGTAGCTGTTTGCTGTAAATATTAACAATTTTGTAAGTATGGATTTTGCACAGAATTCATGTGATTTCTGTTTGTTTTAGAACACATAGAATTATCTACAGTTAGTTTGGTGATATGTTCAATGTTTATTTGTCTATGATACGTTAGACGTTTATTCAGGGAGAGCTTGTTAAACTGTAATAAAAATTTAGTAATAAAAATGCATGAAGCCTCTGCAAGTAGTGTCTTTTTTGGATGGATGGATGGATTGATGGATGTCTTAATGGACAATGTTAATTCAGTTAATTTCAGTGTTGATAATTACAATATTGATGCCACGTGGGAATTTGCAGGTTTGCATTCGAGCAAGTCTTAAATTTCAAATCAGTATCTCCTTAATGACTTAATGAAGTCAATCTGTATAGTCTGGAGGACAGAAGGAAAAGGAGGGACATGATCGAAACATTTAAATATATTAAAGGGTTAAATAAGGTCCAGGAGGGAAGTGTTTTTAATAGGAAAGTGGACACAAGAACAAGGGGACACAATCTGAAGTTAGTTGGGGGAAAGATCAAAAGCAACATGAGAAAATATTATTTTACTGAAAGAGTAGTAGATCCTTGGAACAAACTTCCAGCAGACGTGGTAGATAAATCCACAGTAACTGAATTTAAACATGCCTGGGATAAACATATATCCATCCTAAGATAAAATACAGAAAATAGTATAAGGGCAGACTGGGTGGATCATGAGGTCTTTTTCTGCCATCAGTCTTCTATGTTTCTATGCTTCCCACAGTGTGAAATTGTCTTCTGCCCAAATGTGTAGATAATTAATTATACAAGGGTAGTTTTTGACTTATTATCACTCACTTAGCAACCATTCAAAGTTATGAATGGTCCTCCTCAAAAGTCCCCCAAAAGGGGCTTACATCACATGTTTTGAAGCTCTGACAGTTTTGCTTGAAGGTCACAGTGAATTGCTGAGTGATTGCCAGAAGAAAAGGTCATAAAATGGAATTGGTCACACACTTTACAACTATGGCAACTTGCAACTATAATGGACAGGCTCCACCACTGTTGTAAGTCAAGGACTATTTGCATCCTGTAGTTTCACCCAGGAACTCTAAGCAATTACTTTGTATTCTCTTATAGCGTACAAGTACTTCCGAATGTACAAGTTTATAAATACAACAGATTTCCATGTTTTGGGCTTTGTGGACCTGCAGGGGAGACATGCGGCTCCATTTGCTGAGCGGAGTGTATGCACACCTGCCACCCACAGAAATGGAGCTTTCACACTCCCCCGCTACTCCACAAGTGAGGATACACGCGCATGCATGTGTGTGTACTCGGTGGCTGTTTCCACGCCCTAGCTGAAAACCCCTCACGGCCCACTAGTTGGGAATTCCTGCTTTACTTTATTTGTTTGTTTGTTTATTTGTTTGTTTGTTTATTTATTTATTTATTTATTTATTTATTTGATTTTTATGCCACCCTTCTCCTTAGACTCAGGGCGGCTTACAACATGTTAGCAATAGCACTTTTTTAACAGAGCTAGGCTATTGCCCCCACAATCCGGGTCCCCATCAGTATCAGCTAGAGAAGTGATTTTCAACCTTTTTTGAGCTGCGGCACATTTTTTACATATACAAAATAATGGGGCACCTTGAGCAGGAGGGAGTGAAGGGGGGCTAAAAAAAGTTTGGATCTCTCTCTCTCTTCCTCCCTTTCGCTCTATTTCTCTCCCTCTTTCTCTCCCTTCCTCTCTCTCTATCCCTCTTTCTCTCTTCCTTCCTTCCTCTCTTTTTTGCTCTCTTTCTTTCTCTCCCTCCTTCCCTGCCTCTTTTTCTCTCTCTCTCTCTCTTGCTTTCTCTTTCTATCTCTCCCTCCTTCCCTGCCTCTCTTTCTCTCTCTCTCTCTTGCTTTCTCTTTCTATCTCTCCCTCCTTCCCTGCCTTTCTTTCTCTCTCTCTCTCTCTTTCTCTCTCCTGCTGAGCTTCGCGGCACACTGGTTGAAAAACACCGAGCTAGAGCAGTGATGGCTAACCTTTTCTGGAGAAAGTGCACAAAGCATGCATGCACAGGGTCCCTGCACACACACCCTGTACGTGCACCAGAGACCCAATGACCAGCTGGCCGGTGGGTGGTGCACATGCATGCATGGTGGAGCTTAACTAGGGCGATGGCTCGCATGCCCATTGAGAGGGCACTGCGTGCCACTTGTGTCATGGTGCCATAGGTTCGCCATTACAGACCTAGAGAGCTTCCATAGCTGAACTAAATGTTTCCAGTGCTAGTTCATACCAATAGACCAGTTCCTGGGTCAAGAAAATCTAGACAAGCTGCAAAGTTCAACACTTCTATGAATATGAATGCCAGTCAGTCTCCAAACGCAATTCAAGGTGTTGGTTTATTATTTATTATTTTATTTATTTATTACTTAGATTTGTATGCCGCCCCTCTCCGAAGACTCGGGGCGGCTCACAACATGTAAAAAACAAATCATAAGCAATCAGACAATTTAAAATATTTAAATATTTAAAAAACCCCATATGCTAACAGTCACACACACAGACATACCATGCATAAATTAAACGTGCCCAGGGGAGATGTTTCAGTTCCCCCATGCCTGACGGCAAAGGTGGGTTTTAAGGAGTTTACGGAAGGCAGGAAGAGTAGGGGCAGTTCTAATCTCCGGGGGGAGTTGGTTCCAGAGAGTCGGTGCCGCCACAGAGAAGGCTCTTCCCCTGGGGCCCGCCAACCGACATTGTTTAGTTGACGGGACCCGGAGAAGGCCCACTCTGTGGGACCTAATCGGTCGCTGGGATTCGTGCGGCAGGAGACGGTCTCGGAGATATTCTGGTCCGATGCCATGAAGGGCTTTAAAGGTCATAACCAACACTTTGAATTGTGACCGGAAATTGATCGGCAACCAATGCAGACTGCGGAGTGATGGTGAAACATGGGCATACCTGGGTAGGCCCATGACTGCTCTCGCAGCTGCATTTTGCACGATCTGAAGTTTCCGAACACTTTTCAAAGGTAGCCCCATGTAGAGAGCATTACAGTAGTCGAACCTCGAGGTGATGAGGGCATGAGTGACTGTGAGCAATGAGTCCCGGTCCAGATAGGGCCGCAACTGGTGCACCAGGCGAACCTGGGCAAACGCCCCCCTCGCCACAGCTGAGAGATGTTGTTCTAATGTGAGCTGTGGATCGAGGAGGACGCCCAAGTTGCGGACCCTCTCTGAGGGGGTCAATAATTCCCCCCCCAGGGTGATGGACGGACAGATGGGATTGTCCTTGGGAGGCAGAACCCACAGCCACTCCGTCTTATCCGGGTTGAGCTTGAGTCTGTTGACACCCATCCAGGCCCCAACAGCCTCCAGGCACCGGCACATCACTTCCACCGCTTCGTTGACTGGGCATGGGGTGGAGATGTAAAGCTGGGTATCATCCGCATATTGATGATACCTCACCCCATGTCCTTGGATGATCTCGCCCAGCGGTTTCATGTAGATGTTGAATAGCAGGGGGGAGAGGACCGACCCCTGAGGCACCCCACAAGGGAGAAACCTAGGAGTCGACCTCTGGCCCCCCACTAACACCGACTGCGACCGGCCAGAGAGGTAGGAGGAGAACCACTGAAGGACAGTGCCTCCCACTCCCAACCCCTCCAGCCGGTGCAGAAGGATACCATGGTCGATGGTATCGAAAGCCGCTGAGAGGTCAAGGAGCACCAGGACAGAGGATAAACCCCTGTCCCGGGCCCGCCAGAGATCATCCATCAACGCGACCAAAGCGGTTTCCGTGCTGTAACCGGCCCTGAAACCCGACTGCCGGGGACCTAGATAATCGGCTTCTTCCAAGGACCGCTGGAGCTGGAGTGCCACCACCTTCTCGACAACCTTCCCCATAAAGGGAAGGTTGGAGACTGGACGATAGTTGTTAAGTACGGCTGGGTCCAGGGAGGGCTTCTTGAGGAGGGGGCGCACAAGCGCTTCTTTATAGAGTGATGGAAAAACTCCCCTCCCCAAGGAAGCGTTGGTAATCTCCTGGGCCCAGCTCCGTGTCACCTCCCTGCTGGCCGAAACCAACCAGGAGGGACACGGATCCAGTAAACAGGTGGCGGAACTCACAGCTCCGATGGCCTTGTCCACTTCATCAGGTGTCACCAGATCAAACTCTTCCCAGACAGGTGGACAAGTACGTGCCCCAGTCACCTCGACTGACTCATTGTCAGTCGACTCTGTTATACAATTGGAGTCGAGATCGGCCCGGATCCGAGCGACTTTATCAGCGAAAAACGTGTTAAAATCCTCGGCACTACTCTGCAAGGGCTCCCCAACTCCCCCCTGGTTGAGAAGGGAGCGGGTCACCCTAAACAGAGCGGCCGGGCGGGATTCCGCTGATGCAATCAAGGCGGCATGGTACGCGCATCTTGCCGCCTTGAGCGCCACTTTGTAAGTCTTAATAAAAGCTCTTACAAGTGTTCGATCGGATTCAGACCTACTCTTCCTCCATCGCTTCTCTAGACGTCTCTTTTGGCGTTTCAACTCCCGGAGCTCCTCGTTGAACCATGGGGCTCTACGGGGTCTAACGCCTCGGAGAGGTCGCAAAGGCGCAATCCGGTCAAGAGCCCCCGCTGCAGCCGTGTTCCAGGCCTCCGCGAGAGACTCCGCCGAACTGTGGACGAGTGCCTCTGGAATAACCCCAAGCGTCGTCTGAAAGCCCTCTGGGTCCATCAGGCGCCTGGGGCGGAACATCTTCATTGGTTCCGCCTCCCTGCGGGGGAGGATTGGAGCCAGGAAGTCAAGCCGTAGTAGAAAATGGTCTGACCTTTAAAGCCCTAAATGGCTCAGGGCCCGACTGTCTACGGGACTACCTCCTCCCTCATACCTCTTTGCAGCCAGTAAAGACAGAATTGGCCTTCTCCAGGTCCCATCCGCCAAACAACGTTGGTGGGCGGGACCTCGGGAAGAGCCTTCTCTGTGGGGGCTCCGACCCTGTGGAATCAACGGCCCCCAGAGATTCGCATTATCTCCTCCTTACCAGTCTTCTGGAAAGCCGTCAAAACCTGGCTTTTCCGGCAGGCCTGGAATTAAGACTGATTGTTAGTATGCATGGGTTTATTTTATGATATATGCGATTTTATTGATTTTTTTTACTGTTTTTTACTTGTATTTATAACTGTTGTTAGCTGCTCAGAGTCTGGTTTGGAATGAGCGGCATATAAATGCAATAAATAAATTAAAAAATATCATTTCTGCGAACAAATGGCTTCTGTAAGAAATGGACTACCTTATTTAGAGAAGCCATGGCTTTCCAACTCAGTGGTGTCACTATGGATTGCAACTGCATTCTGAGTTTTAGGCAGGATTTTTTGCTATCTTTCAGATGAATTTACCTGAAATTCAAATACAGTGGTACCTCTTACCTACGAACGCCTCTACTTACGAACTTTTCTAGACAAGAATCGGGTGTTCAATTTTTTTTTGTCTCTTCTCAAGAACCATTTTCCACATACAAATCCAAGCCTCCAAAACTGTAACCGGAAACGGGAGGGTGTGGGTGCCTCTGTGGGTGCCTCTCTAGGAATCTCTTGGGAGGAAACAGGGCCAGAAAAGGCAGAGAGAAGCCTCCATGGGGCCTCTTTAGGAATCTCCTGGGAGGAAACAGAGCCTCCACACACACACACCCTGTGGTTTCCCCAATTGCACACATTATTTGCTTTTACATTGATTCCTATGGGAAAAATTGCTGCTTCTTACAACTTTTCTCCTTAAGAACCTGGTCACGGAACGAATTAACTTCATAAGTAGAGGTACCACTGTACTTAACTAAGTGTGTTCAAAGCCTCTACACTATGCATCTTTCCCTTTAAGGTGAAAGTAATGATTGCTGTCATGTGGATGTATTAAGTCAGTAAGAGGCAGAGACATACCATGACCACCATAGGGACAAACTTGTTCATAAAATAAGCTTGGGTAGTATTTATCAAAAGCTAAACTAGCCTCCCAATAAGCTTTCTATCATCTCAGTGAGACCATTTTTATACAATAAATTTGATAGCAGAATCTCTTCTTTTTAAGCTGGTTTGCCAGTTTATTTATTTATTTATTTATTTATTTATTTATTGGATTTGTATGCCGCCCTCTCCAGAGACGGGGCGGCTAACAGCAACAATAAAGCAGTGTACAATAGTAGCCTGATGTTAGAAACAATTAAAAACCCATTAATATTAAAAAAAACCCAAACATACATACATACATACCATGCACAGAATTGTAAAGGCCTAGGGGGAAGAGGGTCTCAATTCCCCCATGCCTGACGGCAGAGGTTACTATTTCCATATCCACTGTTAGCACTGCAAGTCACTTTATGAAAAAGTTCCTCTTCCATCTTTGTCACTCTCAGACAATGACTGTCCCCACTGTCCCTGGCAATGAGGCTGCCCTGTTAACGTCTCATTCATCAATGAGCTACGAGGGTCGCCCAGAAAGTAATGCACCAGATTCCCCCCCCCCCCTCCCTCAACCTACAAGTAATGGTACGAACGCGAAACTAGATACCCATTACAGTAATCCCTCTCTACTTCATGGTTCAGCTTTCACGGATTCGCTATTTTACAGGTTTTCAAAGATTTTTAAATCCATTAAAAATTTTAAATCCATTGAAAATTCATAAAATTCTTCTACAGTACTACTGTACTCTATTAAAGAAACTGGTAGGATATCACATGTAGTTCCAGCTGAGAAACATTATAGAATGTTTAATGCAAAGGGTGGGTTTTTAAAGTCCAAATACTCATTAAATACATAAAAAATATCTTTCCTCTACTTCACGGAAATTCATTTTTCACAGGTAGTCTTAGAACAGTGTTTCCCAACCTTGGCAACTTGAAGATATCTGGACTTCGACTCCCAGAATTCCCCAGGCAGCATTCGCTGGCTGGGGTATTCTGGGAGTTGAAGTCCAAATATCTTCAAGTTGCCAAGGTTGGGAAACACTGTCTTAGAACACATCGAACCCACGAAAAACAAGGCATCACTGTATTTGAATTGTATTGAATTGTATTTGAATTGTCAGGAATGCGTATTTAAATTTTACGTTCTTCAGACAGATAGCATAGCTGCAGCAGTGTTTTCAAAATGGCATCTGTAAGTGATGTACGTTATAAGCAGTGTGTCGTCATTGAATTTCTCACTGCAGAGAAAGAAACTATTGGGAACATTCACGAACGTTTGCGTACTTATGGAGAATCTGCAGTCGACAGAAGTACGGTTAGTCGCTGGGCACAGAGGGTGAGGCCATTAGAAGACGGTTTGGCAGAGCTCCAAGGCTTCGTGACCAGAACAAGGAGTGGTACCGACGGCATACACACCCTTGTGTCTCGCTGGAGGAAGGCCATAGAACGGGAAGGAGATTACATGGAAAAATAGGAAGTGTAGAAGAAACATCATTCTTTCTTGTGAGTAAGTTTCATTGTGTTCAATAAATAATTGTTGAAGAAAAAAAATATGGTGCATTATGTTCTGGGCGACCCTCGTAATATTAAAATCTCAAACAATATCCATTTGCAGCAGCAATTTGATTTGATTGCCTGGATCTGAAGGGGCAGAATTACTTCCCAATAAATGGCTAGCAAATAAGATTTGGACTGAATTTACAAATAGTGACCTACAGAGAGGCAACACACTTTTCATCACAAATGACATGGATTCGTGCAACTGAACCTTATTGCTTTAACCCATCCTAAGGCATAAAGGGAAATCCACTGGTTGCCTTGGCAACAGCAATCTCCTCCCTTGCCCTTCTTTCTCTCTTGACATCCAATAAATCTATGAGCAGAAAACTTGTACAGTCCCATCAAGCTAGATAGCTAGAAAGCACATTCTTCCACTCCTCTAGCTGCAGCATGAAGTTGCCCTATTAAAAATTTTAACTTTAGCTATAACTTCTGTATCCTCTCTCTTTCTTCCTTCTCTTTTCTTTTATTTCTGTCATAATACAACATATATGATTGATATGTCATGTATTATATTTATATTTCTCTGTTTTATTTTTAACACATATACTTAATAAAGATTTTTTTTAAAAAAAAAAAGTTAAAAAAAATAATTTTAAATGATAAGTTCTTATATTCTTTTATTCCCAGCCCATCCTCAGGCAGAAAACCTTATACCCATGATGACGAACCTATGGCAGGCATGCCACCGGTGGCACACGGAACCATATCGAAAGGCACGCAAGATGTTGCCCTTTGTCACCTCCAGCGCGATGGCCAGCTGATTTTCAGCCTTGGGGGAGGTCATTTCGCCCTCCGGATGCTTCAGGGAATCTTCCCTAAAACCCCAGAGTGCAAAAATTCCACCCAACAGGCAAATCATAATTTCAGAAAATGGACTTCTGATTTACCCGTTGTGCTGTTTCTCCCACTCTGGGACAGTGTTCCCTGTAAGCTGCGCGCATACGCACGCACGCTCCCCAAAATACCCCTTGCGCACCCTTTTCCACGGGTGCGCACTCCCCATCCCCCTGCCATCCTGTGCGGGGGGGCGGGGAGGCGCCGGCAGTAGAAGGAAAGGGAGCCGCGGCCGCCCCTGCCTCCCCACGGTGCCTCCGGCCCCCTCACGCCCCTGGCCTCTTGGGCCTGCCCCCCGCCTGCCCGATCCGCCCCCTCTCCTCCTCCGCCGCCTCCTGCCTTGGGGAGCAACTTCTGCCGTGGTGGTGGCTGCAGCTTCTCCTCCTCCACTTCTGCGCTCCCAGCCAGGGGGATGCAAAAGGGTTTTCTCCGCGCGCTTTGGGAATCCCCGCCCCGCCCCTCTCGCAGCCCCTTTGTGGGAGCGCTTTTGTACTGGACTTTCAGTAAGGGGGCTGCAGTAGAGGCAGGGCAGGCATTCCCGAAGCGCTCGGAAAAAGCGTTCTCGCAGCCCCCTCGCTGAGAGAGAGGGGGGGGAGAGAAAGTAAGTGAGAAAGAGAGAGAAAGGGAGGGGGAGAGAGAGCTAGCAAGAGAGAGAAGAGAAAGAAAGCAATAGAGAGAGAGAGAGAAAATGAGAGAAAGAGAGAGAGAGAGAAAGGGGGGAGAGATAGAAAGAGAGGGACAGAGAAAGTGACAAAAAGAGAGAGAGAAAGAGGGGGGGAGAGAAAGTGAGAGAAATGACTCTTGATTTAAAGCATATGGTAAAAAGCACCCAAATAATAACAGAGAAAAAACCCAGCCGTGTGTGTGTGTGTGTGTGTGTGAACTCTTGAACCATTTCCAATAGCTCACCTGTTATTGGAAATGGTTCAGGAGTTCACACACATACACACACACACACACAAGGGGGGAGGAGACAGGGATGGAAAAAGAGGAGAAGATAATAATAATAGCAATAGATTTTGGTTTTGTTTTATTATTAATTTCTTTTAATAAAAAGGGATTCTTTTATTTATTTATTTGTTTGTTTGTTTGTTTGTTTGTTTGTTTATTTATACTTCTATGCCACCCAGTACCAAAAGGACTGCCGCTCAGACACTATACTTTTCCGCCCACACCGGAAAAAAATTAAAGGGAACATTGCTCTGGGGCTTCAGGAAACTTCCCTGAACTGTCAGGAGTGTAAAAAACAGCACAACGGGCAAACAGGAAATCTATTTTTTCAAACGTCTATTTTGGCTGTTTTTTCACCGTCCCAGACTTCAGTGAGGCCTGTGCGCATGCATGGGACAGGGAGATTGTGCGCATGCATAGGGGCAGTGCAGGGAGGGAGGGAAGGGGTGTGAGCACATGCACACATGCTAGCACATGCACACACCCCTTTGGCATGCAACCCAAAAAAGGTTCGCCATCACTGCCCTTTACCGTTTCAGATAAATGCTTATACAATCTCTTCTTTAAAAACTCCCAGTATTGGAGCACCCACAACTTCCTACATGTGCCACCCTTGGCAACAACATCCCAATCCTACAGGATTGGGGGGCATGTAAATCAATTAAATTAAATTGAATTAAATTCTGGAGGCAAGTCATTCCGCTCATTAATCATTCTGTCAGGATATTTCTCCTTAGTTCTAGATTGGTTCTCTCCTTAATTAGTTTCCATCCATTGCTTCTTATTCTGCCCTCAGGTGCTTGGGAGAATAGGTTAACCCCTGCGGTGGGCTACGAGCCGGAATGCTAAATTGCGCTCACCGCCGCGGCTCGTAAGTGCTTGCGGGGCCAGCGCAATTTTGCTGCTGCACCTGTGGAGGTAGCAAAATTGTGCATGGAGCTGCAGGTAAGCCCATGTTTCGTTGAGATATTTTTGCTTCCACGCATGCCAAAACACGGACGCACCCGTGGCTCCGTGCGCGATTTTGCTACCTCCACAGGTGCAGCAGCAAAATCACAGTGGCCCCGCAAGAACTTATGAGCCGCGGCGGCAAGCATAATTTAGCGTTCTGCTCGTAGCCCACCGCTGGTTGACCCCTCTTTTCTTTGTGGCAGCCTGTAGCCACAGCTGTATTTCAGTTTCCCAAAACACTTTTCTAAAAAGCTTCATCAACCATGTGATTGTGGATGCTGCCAGGGCTAGGATCTCCCCAGCGCCTATGGACCTCCTGATATAACACACACATACACCCCACTTCAGTTGTCTGGCGTTGCCCTCCGTGAGCAATTTTGCCTGGACTGCAAAGAGATCAAAACCTGGCTTGCACTGTGTGTCTGCATGCGCCTGTCCAGAATTCTGAATAGCATCAATCAAGCCCTATACAGCTTCTTTATATACAGACACTTCTTCTGAATAAGGCTGCATCTGCTTTTAAATGCTATGAATGTAAAGCTTTTTAATTTTTTTTTTTAATTTTGAACCAGTGCCAGGTCTGAAATTAACAAATAGAGCTAGCAAAAGCCTATTAGTTCTGTGACTGTGATGCAAATGTCTGAAAGAAACTTGGGTTCTGCCAGTGGTCTGCTCCATTGTCAAGTTCTTACAGATGCTTCCCTGAGGTCACATGTAAGTTTAAGAGAGGTGCAGAACAAAGTGGAAGCTATTTTCCCAGCATCTCACACAAGCTTGAAAGCTTCCTCCCAATTTACTTTCTGTATTTCTGCTGGCCCTGTCAGCCGAGCTACTTTGAGACGTGCACTTCTGTAGATACCAGAACTAGGCTATAATTTTCTGTATCTCTGCCATTTTGTTTTTGCACGGAGCTTTTCATCTGAGCTTTATTGTACAACCCCGGTTTGAGTTACAATTTTCATTGATGAGGAACTGTTATCTAACATCAGGGGAAGGCCTGCTTTAAATTTAGTATACATAAGTAAGGCTGGTTAACCAGTTTGGCTACAAAGAGAAGCAAGAGTGCCTAGTTCCTCACTTCTGGATATCCAGGTGAACCACTGGTCAGACCTATTCCAATTACCACAAGAGGTATTGAAGAATTAAATAAAGAGCAACACTTACCTGTGGCAATTCAACAAAATGCTCAGGAAGGCCAAATCTGGTTGCTACATGGATGCAGCATCTTAGATAATCACCTGGCTATAAAGAGGGGAGGGAGACACCCCAGATGGAATTGGTGGCAAAGCACTTATTCTTATTTCCACATGTCAGCAAGAAATTATTTATTATAGTATTTAGACATAATTCAAATCCCAGTAAGGACATGGCTAGCTGATGAGAGCAAAATAGCTTGAAATAGATCTAGTTTCCTTTCATTTTCATTATCAGCAAAAATGTTACACACACACACACACGCATTAGTCTACTCATTGTTCCTATCGCCCATCTCCTTCCTGTTATAACTGTAACTTGTTGCTTGTATCCTTTTGATTTATATTAATATTGTTTCCTAATTGCTTATTTGTACCCTATAACTAACATTAAGTGTTGTACCTCATGATTCTTGACGTGTATCTTTTCTTTTATGTACAGAGAGCATATGCACCAATGACAAATTCCTTGTGTGTCCTATTCTGTTCTATTCTACTCCCATTCCATTCCATTCCACTATTCTATTCTACTCCCATTCCATTCTATTCTACTCTTATTCCATTCCATTATTCTGTTCTATTCTATTCTACCCCATTCCATTCTATTATTCTATTAAATTCTACTCTACTCCTATTCCATTATTCTGTTCTATTCTATTCTACTCCCATTCTATTATTCTATTCTATTCTACTCTCATTCCATTATTCTATTCTACTCTATTCCTATGCCATTCCATTATTTTTCTATTCTATTCTACTTCTATTCCATTATTCTATTCTACTCCCATTCCATTCCATTATTCTATTCAACTCAATTCTACTCCTATTCCTTTACATTATTCTGTTCTATTCTATTCTACTCCCATCCATTCCATTATTCTATTCTATTCTACTCAACTCTACCCCTATTCCATTCCATTATTCTATTCTATTTTTCTATCTATTCCTATTCCTATTCTATTCCATTGTTCTATTCTATTTCTATTTTATTCCATATTTGTTTTGTTTGTCAACTCACCCAGAATCATATGTATGGGATAGTCATGTAAACACAAACATTTGTGTATATAAAGTCACACATATATTTAAAGGGATATGAATAAATATTTGCAACATTTTGGGGGGGGAGGGGGAGAAATGTCACACCTTCTTGCCCACAAACTCCTCACACGACGCTCCCCGTCGACTCTTTTTAGTCCAGCCCTATTGTGACGGAAGGTGGCTCCGCCCAACCATCGCCTTTTAAAGGGCCACAACCCGGAAACGACGGAGGTGAAAAGGTTGGAGGATTTTTACAGTCTAGCAAGTGGGTCGAGGCGAACTCGACGCCTGTTCAAGCTGGCAGGTGAGCGGGTGGGAGAATTCAAGCTGTCATAGAAACCCCCACCCCCGACTGGTACCAGTGTTTTCGAAGGTGATTGGCTAAGAAGCGTCCTGTAAAATTCGTGGGAATGGGGGGGGGGGGGGATTCTGAGAGCGAGGGGAATATCGAACGTTGCCCTGGAGCGGGCTTTCAAACTGAGCGGCGCGTGCCCCTTGCAAGGTCACGTGAGGGAAGGCGAGCGATCGCATTGGTCGACCGCGTTTTTAAGACCCGCGATGGAGAGCGATGGGATGAGCTTTCGTGGTTGCCAGGGGCGACGGTGTGGGCCTCGGGGTAGAGCGAAGTCCGAAGTCTCTCTGGCTCGAGGGGAATGAACTTTCTCCCCTTGAGCGGAGTCGTAAAGATTACCTATCTTAATGGAAGCACGCGCTGACTACAACAGGCCGTTCGGGACAAAGGTTTCACAGCTCTCTCTATCGGTATTTTCGGGAAAATAGCCTCCTCCAGACGCTGGACTCTTTGGAGTTGAAGCGATCATGTAATGGCTAATTTGGACGTGCGAATTTCACATAGCTGCAGGAGAATCATCTTGTTGAATAGCTTTGAGAGTTGGAACCAGAAAATGTAATATTTCGCATCAAATCAGAATTAGAATTGGAAGGGGCCTTGGAGGTCTTCTAGTCCAACCCCCTGCTCAAGCAGGAGACGCTATACCATTAGAATAGAAAAGAAAATAATAGGGGAAAAGGGAAAAAGAAAGAATAGGAAAAAAGAGAAAAGGAAAGAATAGGAAAGGAGAAAAGGAAAGGAAAAGATAAAATAATAGGTAAGAATGGGATAGGATAGGAAAGAAAAGGAAAGAGAAAAGAAAAAGAAAGAAGAGGAAAGAATAGGATAGAATAAGAAAATAGAATAGGAAAGAAGAAAAGAGGAAAGAATAGGAATGAAAAGAAAAAAGGAAAAAATAGAATAGGGAAGAATTGAATTGAATTCTTTATTGGCCTGGTGTGATTGGACACACAAAGAATTTGTCTTTGGTGCATGTGCTCTCAGTGTACATAAAGGAAAAGATACATTTGTCAAGAATCATGAGGTACAACACCTAATGATTGTCATAGAGCAGTGTTTCCCAACCTTGGCAACTTTAAGATATTTGGACTTCAACTCCCAGAATCCCCCAGCCAGCGAACGCTGGCTGGGGAATTCTGGGAGTTGAAGTCCAGATATCTTCAAGTTGCCAAGGTTGGGAAACACTGTCATAGAGTACAAATAAGCAACCAGGAAACATAAGGATACAAGTAACAAGTTACAGTCATACAATCATGAGTTGGTGCGGATGGCTGATAGGAACGATGAGAAAAATTAATAGTAATAGTAGTGCAGTCTTAGTGAATAATTTGACAGTAGTGAGGGGATTATTTATTTGGTGTTTGGGGGGAAAAACTGTTCTTGTGTCTAGTTGTCTTGGAGTGTAGTGCTGGACAAGTGACTGTCCAGTCTCTTCTAAAAACCCTCCAGTGATAAAGCACGACTTCTGAAGGCAAGCTCTTCCACTGGTTAATTGTTCCAAATATAGAAAAATTTTCCTTAATTCAAGGCTGCTTCTCATTTTGATTAGTTTCTATCTATTGCTTCCCCTGCCATTCTGTGCTCTGGAAAATGTTGGCCCTCTTCTTTTGTGGCAGCCCCTCACTCTTATAATACGCATTCCCAATTTCAGATATGAGAACCTGATCAATTTATATGCCATGGGATTATATGCCAGGAAAGGGATTTCTCTACAGTCTTAAAATGGCCTTTTTCTAGTCAGTATCAGAACAACATACATTTTACCCTTTTTACATACATAAATAGATGTTGAGGTTCTATTTTGCTTATGGTGGGGTTCATGTTATAAATTTTGATGATTGTGGTGCTATGTAGTGCAGCCAGCTGTTGTGACCTATAATATATTAGTTTGGTTAACCCAGCCATTTTGGGTTTACTAGACCATAGCTAGTATCTCTCCACATCTAGGATGTGCAATGAGTCGTCTGCTGACAATTATATTAGTGACTTTATTTTTTTTACAAAAATATATTGTATTCATTTAATGTACACATAAATACTGTATAAAGATCATCTGTTGCTGATCTGTGAACATTTCCTTTTCGGGAGGAATACACCATGATAAACTAATTTAAATCTGATTTCTTTCCACTGATCAGAGTGGCCCCTGTTACACCACTGCTCCATAAACTGCACTGGTTCCCGGTTTGCTTCCAGGTGAAATTCAAGGTGTTGGTTATCATATTTTAAACCCTTCATGGCACAGGTCCAGGCTATCTGAGGAACTTTCTCACTCCAATGACACTGGTCTGCCCAATTCTTGCTGACAGAAAGAACATGCTGCAGGTCCCATTGATAAGGAATTTCAGCTGGTGGGTCCAGGAAAAGAACATTTTTTACTGCGGCACCTGCCCTTATCACCCAAGGGGAGATCTGCTCCCATCCTTAGCTTATCCATAAGGCCTGAAGACCTGGCTATGCCAGTTGACTTCAGCCCCAATGTAGGAATATTTTACTGGAGGTGCTTGACAGTTTAAGAGACAACCTCACTTCCCCTCCCATGTGCATCCTAATTCTTTCCTCCCCATCTTTTTAACTGTATAGTGATAACTCGTCTTACGAACTTAATTGGTTCCTGGCTGAGGTTTGTAAGGTGAAAAGTTTGTAAGACGAAACAATGTTTCCCATAGGAATAAATGGAAAAGTGATTAATGTGTGCAAGCCCAAAACTCACCCCTTTTGCCAGCTGAAGCGCCCATTTTTGCGCTGCTGGGATTCCCCTGAGTCTCCCCTCCATGGGAAACCCCACCTACTGACTTCCGTGTTTTTGTGATGCTGCAGGGGAATCCCAGCAGTGCAAAAACAGGTGCATTGCTGGCAACGGAAGTCCAGAGGTGGGGTTTCCCAGCGAGGGAAGCCTCAGTGAAATTGCAGCATCGCAAAAACACGGAAGTCCTCAAAACCTCACCTCCGGACTTCCGTGTTTTTGTCATGCTGCAATTTCGCTGAGGCTCCTCTCACTGGGAAACCCCACCTCCGCACTTCCGTTGTCAGCGATGCGCCCATTTTTGTGCTGCTGGGATTCCCCTGCAGCATTGCAAAAACACGGAAGTCCAGAGGTGGTGTTTCCCATGGAGGGGAGCCTCAGGGGAATCCCAGCAGCACAAAAATGGGCGCTTCGCTGGCAACAGAAGTCCGGAGGTGGGGCATCCCAGTGGCGGCGGCTTGGGTTTGTAAGGTGAAAATAGTTTGGAAGAAAAAGCAAAAAAATCTTAAACCCCGGGTTTGTATCTCGAAAAGTTTGTATGACGAGGGGTTTGTAAGACGAGGTATCACTGTACTTTATTACTGCTATTAGGAATATTTATTGTTAATGGTTTTATTGGTTTTTAATGTTTCTAAGATATCCAGAATCTAGAGAAGGGTAGCAAGCAAATTACATAACTAGCTAAATGAAATGATTACGGTAAGTGGAATTTGCCTCTTTTGCTAACTGAAAACAGAATACAGTAATACCTCTGAGCTCCTTTTCACAATTGTGCGAAAGTGGAAGGGAAGTCATTCGGTTGTGGCTTTTCCTAATAATTGGTGTACATCAGGTGAACCCTAAGATGAAGTGCTTTCTACTACTACAATTAACTGCAGTGCAAAATGAATTTATACAGGCATGAGTTCAGTTTACCAGAGAATATAACGAAGTATGCTTTAGGCTACATATAATTATGCTATCTTTTATCATATAAAATGTCTGTAAAGTGTAATATACCTATTTTTGTTCTCTTTCTTGCTTCCTGAAAAGACAAACCATACTAAGTAATCTTTTGCCATTGAGAATTATACTATGGAATAAATTGATGATGATTCTTTTAAATGCAGGGTGTTCCTAGGAATATGAACCACTGAATGCATGTTTAAAATTGTAATAATAATGTCTCCTTTTAGCCTGTTTTGAGCAAATCAGAGAAAATCGTTGGCTATCACGTAGTACCTATCTTATTAGTTATCTCTGGGAGATTACAGGGCTCAAAATACCATATATATTCATGAAAAAATGCTGAGCCAAATCCCTTTAGTTTTAACTAGTAAGTCATATAAAAGAAAAAGAATAGCTTGGAGAGATACGTTTTTTATACACTTTGCTCTATAATAGCGCTATAAATATATTAAAAATTCTACAAAACTTTACAAATGCACAGTCATTCTGTGATATTAATACCAAGGAGGATAAAAATAAAACACGGAAAAGGAATTACTGAATTGTAATGTAACGTTTACCTGCAGAGAAGTGTCCTCTACAAAATAAATAGAACATTAAAAAAAATAAAAATCTTGTTTTGGAAAACGTTAGTTCTGAATTGTTGCTAGTTTTTTGCCTTAATTGAAAACAGATTTCTATTTTAATTCACTAACTGTTAAATAAAGTTTTCAAGTCAAGTTCAAAACTTATTTTTTTAGGAATTGTAGCCTAACATTCCCTCATCTTAAAGTACAGTATAGTAGAATTGTATAGCAAAGATGTTTAAGAATTCTATCAATCAGCATGACAGTCGCTACCAAAAAATTGTAGAAGAGGTTTGAAATGCTGTTGAAGAAGGATGAAGAGTAAATCTGATTGAGCGTGAGTAAAAACCCATATTTGGGATTACACTTTGCTAACAATGGAGTGAAACATCCTTATTTCTCAGCCTTTACTGTATATGCAGTTGCCCCTCACCCAGCCTCTGATTTCAGTCAGTCTGGTCCTATTGGAAAAGGATGAGCTGTAGGCCACTGTGAGGAATATTCTCATATTTATTTGGCAGATAAGAATTGTTCACATTTGCTCAAAATTGGATTCTGATGAACAAGGCCTTATGTAGTTGTCTGGAGTGAGTTCATTCCTGAGAAAGAGTTTTCTGGTCTGTTAGCTCAGTCACCTGTTCCTTAGTTTACAGGTCCCTTCTAAGTGTGAAAGCCACCCAGGAGACGACCTGTAATTAGGTTCATACAATGTTTTAAGGGGAACACTTAAATTCTTTAAGGAAGGTATAAGCCTTGAAGGAGCTTGTTGGTGCACATTCTCCTTAAGGAGAAACTAGACCGAACAGTCCTTGACATCCTATTCAGCATTTCTTTTTATAGAGGTCAGATTTCATCTCTGGAGACCTAGAAGGAAGAAGATTTTGACTTGTTTCATGTTAGCGTTTAGTACAGAGACTCGACCAATTGTGCTTTCTGATGACTTGTGACCAAACCATGGTTTTAGTTAGGCACGTTCATTGAAAAGACTGTATAGAGCACTCTTGTGGAGTTGAGGTGGGTGTGTCCATCATGCTCCTTGATCTCTCAGTGGCTTTCAATACCCTTAATCATGATATTTTTCTAGACAGGCTACGGGGATTGGGCATTGGGAACACCATACTATAGTGCAGTGATTTTCAACCTTTTTTGAGCCGCGGCACATTTTTTACATTTACAAAATCCTGGGGCACACCACCAACCAAAATGACACAAAATTACATCCTAAGACACTCTTCTCTCTTTCTCCATCCCTGTCTCCTCCCCACCCTTGTGTGTGTGTGTATACACACTCTTGAACCATTTCCAAAAACAGGTGAGGGCTGGGGGTTTTCTCTCTCTTATTCTTTGGGTGCTTTTTATCATATGCTTTAAATCAAGAGTCACTTCTCTCTTTTGTTTCTATCTCTTTCCTCTCATTCTCTGTCTTAATCATTTTCTCATTTCTCTTTTTTCCTCCCCTTTTTGCTCATCTCTCTCTCTCTCCCTTCCTCTCCTTTTCTCTCTCTCTCTTGCTTTCTTTCTCTCTCTCTTTCTTTCTTTCTCTCTCTTTCTCTCTTTTCTTTCTCTCTCTCTCTCTTTCTTTCTCTCTCTCACTCTCTCTCTCAGCAAAAAGTTGTGAGACCGGAACCTGAGCTTCCTTCTTCGTGGTACACCTGACCATGTCTCGCGGCACACTGGTTGAAAAACACTGCTATAGTGGTTGCCTATTTTCTCTGTGTCTGGTTTCATCTGATGTTGACAAGAGGAGAGAGATAGTGACTACAGCCCTTGTGAGTACTTCAGGGCTTGACACTCCTGCTGTTCCACATTTCCATGAAACTGCTAGGTGAGATCATCGGTTGGGTTGAGTATTGTGATAATGTCCAATTACATAACTTGGCCTCAGACCATGCACCGTAAATGATGGTATTGATGTCCAGTCCCAGTTCCTGGAGGCTGTGCTGATTTGGATGGGAAGGAACAGACCTAGGCTCATTCCCAGCTGGGGAGTCTCCATTTTTAGCCTTCGATTCAGCTGCACTTTCCTATTCGAGACTGGTGCACAATCAGGGAATAATTTTGGACTCGGGGCTTCTGCATGAAAAGCAGATGGCAGCTGTGGCTAATGGAGAAAGGGCCTCTGCAGCGATTCATCTCATGTGCCAGTTGTACCCATTTCTGAATCACAAAGCTCTCCAGATGGTCACTAATGTCCTAAGCAGTGGAACTGCCCTTGAAGCTTCAGCTGGTTTGTAAGCACGGGCAGTAATAAGCATGCTGCAAAACAGCTAGTCCTCACATTATGACCATTTTCTTATCAACCATACAAAGTTATTATGACTCCAATTCAAATTTCTGATATCCGCAGCCATGTGACCATGATTTAAGGATTGTTGTTTTTTGCCGGAAACATGCTTATTTACAGTTTCCAGCAAAAAATGCCAGTTGTAAATAATGAGTATGCTTAATGACCACTTTAAGCAAATGTCATAAAATCGGATCAGTCCCTTAATGATTGACACAACTTAAAACCATAATTTTGGCCTTAATTATAGTCATAAATTGAGGATTACCTGTATGTTTATGTGACACCACTGTTCTATGAGCTGCACTTGTTTGGGTTTTGAGTATAATTCAGATATTTCTAACACAACCTATAAAGGAGCGCACACATGAGTACTAACTACCATGTAGATAACAGTTGGTAATCTTATATTTTTTAATGTTTAAACTTATCTGTTGTTTTATTAATAATTGTGAAGAAATACCTGTTACATTTCTTCATTTTATGATTATCTGTTAGCAGGAAAAAGTCTAGACCAGCAGTTCTCAACCTATGGGTCGTGACCCCTTTGGGGGTTGAATGACCCTTTCACAGGGGTCGCCTAAGACCATCAGAAAACACATATTTCCAATATTCTTAGGAACCAAGACACCACTCCTCTATCTGTCTCCAGGCGGGTCCAGTAACATGCAAATAGACTACTGCAAAAACAAATAATCTGTACCATGGGAACTTCTGAGCATGTGCCGAAGCCAAATTTCCGGCACTGTGCATTCATGAGTGCGCAAAATGCACACATGTCCACTATTGTGGTTAGCTCTGGCCCAGCTCCTGCCCCAAGGAATGTGCAGGTGGATGTGGGGGAAACATCCACATGCCGCAGGCCTGTTTTGCTCCCGATGGAATCTGCCGACGAAGCCTCCTCTGACCAAGGAAGCATGAGTGACAGGGAAGAAGGGAGTTTAGCAGACAGCCCAGGAGGAGATCAATCATCTGTATCATCCCTGGATTCTGAACAAGAATTAATGACACATCCATGCATGCGTAGAGTGATGCATAGGAGACAACAACTGAAGGATTATTACAAGAGAAAATGAGGCCACCTGTGGTTGGGTAGGGCTGCTGTAATTAGTGCTACAGATAAAAGTGCAGCCTGGTGTTTTAGCCTCATGGCAGTTTATCTGATTCATTGTTTCATCAAGGTTTTGTGCTGTTCAAGATTGTGTGTGGACTCTCTGGACTTTAGAATTGGACTCAATTTCCCAGTTATTGGGTGAGCAATTGGATTGCATTTAAACTGTGCCTTGTGTGTAGCAGACAATCCCTTTGACATTTAAAAAGTTTCTATTTTTCTGTTTATAAAATCTTTTGGGTTTTCCTTTGATCGTGTGGCGTGTGTCTTCCTGGACTAATTACCCTGTATTACGGGTGGTTGAAACACGCCGGCAGAACACCCACGAGGTGAGCTACACCGCACAGGAAAAGGAAGCAAACTAGCAGCGAGGTAAGTTAGAATCCACTCCTAAGTTTCCTAATAATTTTATTATTTTATGGTTGGGGTCACCACAACATGAGGAACTGTATTAAAGGGTCGCAAGTATTGGGTTGCTACCAGAAGGGGGGGGCGCTGTCCCAGTAGCAAAAATGATAGCTCCAGCTGACTGGGGGGCAGGCGGGTGCATTGGCATGAGATTTGGCTTCTGTGCATGAGCGAGTTTTCGGTGATTTTTGAGCAAAAAACCCACCCAAACCTACAAAAATCTCATGCTCATGCACGGCCTCACAGAAGATTTAGCTTCTGGCACCTGCGCAGAAGCCGAATCTCCCGCCGACGTGCATGGGCACTTAGTGGGGGTGCGGAGCTCCGTGGGAAGCACACCAGTAGCAGTAGCAACGAGGTGCCCTTTCTTGGTCACAGCATTAGAAAGGTTGAGAACAACTGGTCTAAACTCTGGATTAGTCTCAATAAAAGTATATTAATGATTCCTTTTTAGCATCAATTTGGTTTAATTTCATAATAAATTACATTGATCACAGTCCCTTTTTACAGTGAAGCAGTCAATTCTCCTTAGAATTTCCAATTAATCTTCACAACAACAACAATTATTATTATTATTATTATTATCATTATTATTATTATGTCAGTACAACACAGCAAACGAGATCACTATGCTGGATTTCGTATTTCATCACCAGTCGGGCGCTTCCCAAGCACCTAGGACTGCGTGATGTAGCGGCGAATTATGTTTGCCGATCCCAGTAAAGCGGCCTTTTGCAATTGACAGATGGAGATTTTGTCAATTCCGATGGTTTTCAAATGTCCGCTGAGATCCTTTGGCACTGCGCCCAGCGTGCCAAGTACCACTGGGACCACTTTCACTGGCTTATGCCAGAGTCGTTGCAGCTCTATTATTATTATTATTATTATTATTATTATTATTATTATTATTATTATTATTTATTAGACTTGTATGCCGCCTCTCTCCAAAGACTAGGTGCGGCTTACAACAGCTTCAACTATGTGTGAAGCACATTCTCTGTTAGGTTATTACTCACTGGGCTTCATTTCATGCCTATATGTTAGTCCAGGGCTGAAATGGAACATTCTGCTTGCCACTTCAATGTGGAAGGAATGCCATGTGCACAGTGCTATGCCTGACTCATGTTTCAAACAAGAGTGTGCACCCATTCTTAAAAAGAGGTATTACAGTACAGTATTTTAGTCGAGGAAAGACTACAAATGCATCACGGGAATGCTACAGATCACCAGTCATTTGGGAATGGAGAGAGGAAGAGGATGAACTTTGATTCTAGAACTTTGCGAGATGCGGCATGTTTTATGTACCTTTCAGATATGTATGTTTAAAAATGATTTCATACCTTCCTTCATTTCTTCCGAGACTTCTTGACCTTTACAAAGACAGCTGCAAGTAAACAGTGGTCCTGTTTCAAATGAAATTCAAATCACCGAATACTTAATCTGTCTGTGAAGTCAAGTAGAAAGCATTCTCACAGGTATTGTTCAATGGTTGTAATGCTGTTTGTTTTCATAAACCAGGATTTCATAGTTTCAGAGCGGACCACTGCTGAGAGAAGGCTCTAACCTTTTGAATTCAAAGGAGCTGTGGTTTCCACTGGTGCCTCCCTGGCTAATGTAAGAAAGGTGTTTTGCCATAAACGCTTGTGAGATATTTGGTGAGGTTGGACAGCGGCTGGCCCAAGCAGGAAGCCCACGGTCGGCCTCCAAAGAAAATAGCAAGTTACAAAATGAAAGCATCAAAGAACCAACAGGATGCAGTCCCAGGAGCCTCTCCTGGCATCTGAGTCCTTCTTGAAAGTTAGCACTGAGTGAAGAGTGACCTTAAAACTCGCTTTATTCAAACAGACTGCGCTCAGGTTTAAAGTTCAAGGCATTTTGTTTTTTCACCTGCTTCCTACAGTTTTCAGGAACTTCTAAAGAATTAATATGTAACTATATCTGGTCACTGAGCCAACAGCGAGCGCTTCCCCCCCCTTTTCTTCCAGAGAAAGTGAAGTTATTGAAGTAAAAAGATAAGAAAAATAGGATGCTGTGTTGCAATACAAGTAAAAAATGGGTGCGCTAGGATCTTTATTGAGCCATCTATACTTCATCTTCTGACCAACGGGCCTGGAAGTTTCCTATGTATCTCTAATGGAATCTATTTGCATACTTTAAAATATAAATAATTTCCCCTTGATTACTTAGTGTAAAAAAAAATGACAGAGATGCTGGTATTTGTTAAGGAGTGTGCAGAGTGACCCCTGAGTTATCAAAGATGCACATGAGCAAAGGAAAATGTGGGATTCTAGCAGATAGGAGATATGAGTAATAGTTCAGTCATACAAACCAGATATATTAAAGTGTATAAAATATTATTTACTTTAGGAAATATCATAGCCAAGTTAAACAATCCAGTCATGCACAGTTAAATCAGTCAGTAACTCTCAATACATGTACAATACAGGCCTTACTTGTACAGCTTTCAAATACATAAACTATAATCGAACTCATAGTTTTTACTACAGCTGTCACAATGAATCAGCACAAAATGAGCAGAAAAAACACACACAGAGAGAATCACGCTTCTGGCTCCCTCTTGTGGCAATTCCCAACACTAACTCTTAAAGCTATAGGGCTTCAATACATACAAGCATTCATTGTTAGCTTGTTTATATATTGCCAAACCCAACTGTCATGTACATATTTCGGCTTTGTCAGGCTGCAAACACAACACTTACACAGGTATTTTAAAAAAATCACAAATCACGGTTACATGATGAGTACAACTGGTCATACAGGCAAGTCATTGCCAAGTTCTAGAAATGCAGTGATGGGGGTAGATGGGTTTGGCGGGGCATATATAACCCAGATGCTGGGGCCTAGAGGTGGAGCTCTTGCATCACAATCAGGAGGGTCTCCTGCTTGGGCAGAAGGTTGAACTAGATGACCTGCAAGGTCCCTTCCAGCTCTGTTAATCTGTTCTGTACTTTATGAGCTATAAAGCACTCATTCTAAGACTGCCATTTAAGTGACCAGCCAATCCCTGGAATAGTCTGACCCTACCTTGCTTTGGATCTTGGGGTTTTGAGTTTAAAAAACTGAGATTGTTTCTATTCCTCTAAAACCAGGTTGCAGTTACAGTTTACTCAAGAAAGGGAAAAGCAAGGAGACAGATGGTTTTGTCACCACATGTCAGGAGTACTCCCTCTGCTCTAAATGACAGAACAGTAAATGATTAATTTAAAATTTTAATAATTTCAGTCAGGGGCTTTTAATGACAAGTGCAGTTAGCCTTTGTCTTATGACAGTTCATTTGACAACTGTTCAAAGTTACAACAGCACTAAAAAAGTGACTTATGACTGTTTTTCACACTTATGACCATTGGAGTATCCCCAGGGACATGTGATCAGAATTTGGATGGTTGGCGATTGATTGATATTTGTGATGGTTGCAGTGGCCTAAGGTCATGTGATCACATTTTGCCACCTTTTTACAAGCAAAGCCAATGAGGAAACTATTTACTTAACTGTTACTATCTTAACTGCAATGATTTACTCAACAACTGTGGCAAGAAAACTCGTAAAAAGGGACAAAAATCACTTAACAAATGTTTCTCTTAGCAACAGAAATTTGGTCATAAGTCAAGAACTATTTGCACATTTTTCTAAATTTTTAGAATATACAGTCAAAATCTTATAAAACCGAATAACAAAATCACATGTAAAATATGTCCATTTCAGTTTCTGTCTTATGAAAATGGCTTTTATCATATCAAATTGGTTATTGAAGGTTTTATTATGTTTTGTTTTACTTTTGCTGGATTTACCTAAACAACCAAACCTAGGTTCAGTGTGTTAGGTTTGGCTGAATGAGGAAATAGCGTCAGAGAACAAAGAACCTGAGAGAGAACTTTTTACTAATATACTGGTTAATATGCAGTTATCAGCAAAATTTAAAAAACTAGAATCCAAAATATTGTGCTAATATTCTTGCTAGAAAGTCTTGACTTTTATTGTAAACCATCATTTTTATGCTTGCACCATTATTAAATAAATATACAGTACACTAGCCTGATTGACAGATCAGTCAAGTTTAAATCTGAGGTTTCTTCTGTGGATGAATAAAGGTAGACTTATATCAATATTTTAAGTCCCTTGGGTTTAAGTTAATTCACTCCACTTGATTCCCAAACAATGGCAGACAAATGTGGAAAATTAATAATAATAATAAATTTAATAATAATAATAATAATAATAATAATAATAATAATAATAATTTATTAGATTTGTATGCCTCTCCGAAGACTCGGGGCGGCTCACAACAATGATAAAAACAATATTATAGTAGAACAAATCTAATATTAAAAAACATATAAAACCCTATCATATTTAAAAAACCAAACAACACATTCATACCAAACATAAAACAAAATATAAAAGAGCCTGGGGGAAAGGTGTCTCAACTCCCCCATGCCTGGCGGTATAAGTGAGTCTTGAGTAGTTTACGAAAGACAGGGAGGGTGGGGGCAGTTCTAATCTCCGGGGGAAGTTGATTCCAGAGGGCCGGGGCCGCCACAGAGAAGGCTCTTCCCCTGGGGCCTGCCAAACGACATTGTTTAGTTGACAGGACCCAGAGAAGGCCAATTCTGTGGGGCCTTATCGGTCACTGGGATTCGTGCGCTAGCAGGCGGTTCCGAAGGTACTCTGGCCCAATGCCATGTAGGGCTTTAAAGGTCATAACCAACACTTTGAATTGTGACCGGAAACTGATCGGCAGCCAATGCAAAAATTGCAGCAATTCATCTGCTGTTCCTTCTATCATAGTAACTTCTATTTTTCTAAACGTGGGCATTTCCTAGCACTGCCTTAAATTCTTGAAGAACAAGAAACAAAATCCAGGAGAAGCCAAACAATAAGTGCACAGCTTGTCCATCAATGACTCTGGTGGGATTCAGCGAGAGCTCATTTCCCTTTTAAGTGTCTTATAGCATCTCTCATAGAGTCTAGCTTTGGCACAAAAACAACAGACTTTCCATCCCCTCAGTGATGGTTCAGAGATGTATGTTATAAATACGTTATTAGTAGGGAACTAGTATAAGTGAATTAGCTGCAATTTTTAATAGAAGTTTTAATAAAAGGAAAAAAAGATAAGGAGCAAAAATGTGCTTTGCTTAGTAACACCAGGACCAAGTTATAGCTGCTATTAATATGTTTCTAATGCTCTTAGGAGGAATTACTGAATTAGCAGGCTTGGAAACAAAAGCATCCTAACAGGTCTGAACAAATAATCCTAGTTAAGGCTTTCCAATTATTTTAATTTGTTCTCCCCTCCACCCCAGTGTACTCCATATGCTTTATTTTTTTAAAAAAACTTACTTTTCCTTCTTCTGGTAATAGCAAATAAGTCTGACCAACAATCGGATAGGCTGTCAGTTATAGTTAAAATAAATTGCTTTTAAAAATGACGTACAGGTTTCACTCATTTTCCCAGGATATTAAACTTTAATGGCTGCAGTATGAATATTTCATGACAGAATCTTTTCAATAAGTTGTTTTGTCCTGAAGAATATTGTGAGGCCTAATTTCAGACTAGTCAGAATTACTTAAAATATTGCAGTTGCCAATTTTTTCCTTAGGAGTACAAACTAAAGTACATCTATCTCTGCTGTTATACAGTAGTACCACTACTTACGAATGTAATTCGTTCCATAACCAGGTTCTTAAGTAGAAAAGTTTGTAAGAAGAAGCAATTTTTCCCATAGGAATCAATGTAAAAGCAAATAATGTGTGCAATTGGGGAAACCACAGGGAGGATGGAGGCTCTATTTCCTCCCAGGAGATTCCTAGAGTGGCTCCCCGGAGGCTTCTCCCTGCCTTTTCCGGTTACAGTTTCGGAGGCTCGGGTTTGTAAGTGGAAAATGGTTCTTAAGAAGAGGCAAAAAACCCTTGAACACCCAGTTCTTATCTAGAAAAGTTCGTAAGTAGAGGCGTTCTTAGGTAGTGGTACCACTGTATATCTTTGGCAGATGGATATGAAGATTTTAATGTACATTTTCATTTCCTTTTTTTAATGCTTACTAACTCTGACAAGTGACCGCTTGATTGTGAACAATTTGTTTTACAATTCTCCCTTTAGAATTCAAAGTGAGAGCGAATTCCCAGTGGGAATTAACTCCACATTAAACTCTGATTCTTTTTCAATCCTCCTTCCTGAAGGTCTGCATGTCTTAGTCAAATCACAATCTTAAATCACATTCTGGAAAATAATGATATTTGTGTTTCAGAAGAGAGCCGGATCAGCCATCATTAAATTCTTGTCTTTGTGGAAGAATAGAACACTATTTCATGAGAGAGAAAAGAGAAGTTGTTATAGTGGTGTTTTATCTATTTGCTACTATGACTTTGCCATTGTCAACTTGGGCCTACATTAATAACCAGTGTATTCTAAAGTCTTACATAGCATGAATTTTCATGTGATTTTCTGCAGGTTTCTGGAAATTATAGTTTGAAAGCATAAGAATTCATTAAACACGGCCAATTTTATTTAAGTTTTAGCCTAAGAGTACCAGTACATCAAGAACTAAGACAAATTCCATGTCTATCAACATGCATGGATACACAAAATAAACTCTCACGGATACATGGCCATAAACTTCATATGTATACAGTATCCCAAGATATGTATAACTTTCCCCATGCTGTAAACTGACATATAAGTGCGCAAATGTGCAAACTACGTTTTTCATTAGGAAGAAAGAAACTCCAGCTGGATTTTTTTCCTAGAAATATTTTTGTGGATTTGGTGATTTGTTCATTTTGCTAGGTTTTTTTGTTTCATTGGCCACTTACAAACATTTTGGATTGTTAGAAGGCAAATTTTAATACAATTACAAGGCACAACATATGTTCTAACTAATGGAGTGGAGGAAAGAGAAAGAATTTGGAAGATTAAGTTTATGTATAATTAAGCTCAGCTTCAGGTGCATTGTCCACCCGCAGGGATGTCCAACCTTGGCAACTTTTAAGTCTTCTGGACTTCAACTTCCAGAATTCCCAGCCAACCAGACTTAACCATGCTGGCTGGGGAATTCTGGAAGCTGAAGTCCACAAGACCTAAATTTGGCCAAGTTGGACACCCCTATTTTAAAGTATCTCCATTACCTTTTTCTGCCCTACCAGCTTCCAGGTAGTTGGATATAGTCAGTGATGGGTTGCTACGGGTACAGTCAGGTACGCAGAACCGGTAGAAAAAAATTGATTTCCCCTTCATCCTTCCATGCTGAAAAGAGAAATGGTCTCAAAGGGTCAGTGGGTATGTTTTTCCTTTAACAGTAAATGAGGTTGAATGTGTATAATTTTAGAAGAGGTGGACATGCGTGTGTGTACATACACTTTATATAGAAGATAATGTATATTTTTGTGTGCCCGGCAGAACATGGCATATATACATAGAATTAAATCGTATATTTTGGATGTTCAGTAATGTTCTGTCGAGCTCTCTGGTACAATCCTCCCAAAAATGCACAGATACAATGTCAGACACACACACGTTTGAAAATTCAAAACAATGTTCTTTATACCGAAAATGCAAATAAACAGAGCCCTCTTTTGGTATAGCAAAGAGCACTTGTCTCCAAACAAAATTGGTAATTTGTACAAGTCCCTTATCAGTTCTGTGATACTTAGCTTGCAGCTGTGAGGCAATTCACAGTCCTTCTTTCACAAAGTGAAACACACTTTGCTCTGGGTTAGTTTCAAAGCGGAGAAAAAATCAGCACACAAAGATCAAAGTCATTAAAGCAGTCATGAAACACAACGATCAGATAATCCTCCACAATGACCAAACCCACAGGCTGCTATTTATAGCAGCCTCACTAATTACCACAGCCCCACCCAACCACAGGTGACCTCATTTTCTTTGATAATAATCTCTCAGTTGTTGTTGCCTATGCATCGCTCTCCGCATGCGTGGCTGTATCATGAACTCTTGTTCTGAATCCAAGGAGGAGCTAGATAATAGATCTCCTTCTGAGCTGTCTGCCACACTCTCCTTTTCCCTGTCACTCATGTCTTGATCAGAGGAGCCTTCATCAGCAGATTCCACCGGGGGCAAAACAGGCCTGCAGCATGTGGATGTCTCCCCCACATCCACAGTCCTTGGGGCAGGAGCAGGGCCAGAGCTAACCACAACAGGTAATAGTAAATAGATAGGGAAATTATATCTCTTTGAGGCAAGGAGAGGCCAGCCACCTTAACCCTGACCCAAACCCTTGACATGAGTGACATCAAGTTGGCCACCTTTAAGCCAGTCACATGACCTTTAAGCCACCCCACCACATGATCGTCAAGCCATTCCCACCTGGTGACATGGCCGGCAAGCCACGCCCACAAAAGTGTGGTAGTAAAAAATTTTTTGCAACCATTCACTGGATATAGTCCATTTGGAGTGATGAGGTGGGTTATAGTCTAACATATTTTAGAGGATACCAGCCTGAGAAAGGTGACTCTGCAACTGATAATTAGATATTACATTATTGGACTAGAAAAACAGATCTGGTCTTTCCTGGGCAGTTTTCCTCAGAGGAAAATCCTGAAAACATCAGGTATATTGAGCTTTCATTAAGCAAAACCATTGGGTAGAAAAAGGGATGTTACTGGATCTTGTGACTTAAATAAATATAAGGGCTTTGTTCCCCTTTGTGCTAGAAAAGCTACTTTAAACATGGGATATAATATACGCATAGAGAAGATGAAACTCAACGCTTATTTCTGTGGGTGGCGTTTTCTTCTCTTTTAAAAGCAACATGGCTTGTTAAATTCACTGACGAATAATCTCAGTGGCTGAACTAGATACAGCATTACTCAAAACACATTTTGCATCCTTTATTAGAGGTATTGTGGTTTGACCATTCAGTTGTGTCTGATTCTTGCCTCTCCATGCTTAGAAGTATTAGAAATATGAGAACTTGTTTCACTTGTGGATGAATATGCACTGCAATGAGGCCACCAGATGTTATAGCCCTTAACCTTGTGTGTGAAAAGTATATGGAGCTTGGTTGTTCTGTGTATTTTCAGGTGTAGAGAAAGACAGCTAACCATGTGTCTATCTTCCCCTTCATCCTTCCATGCTGAAAAGAGAAATGGTCTCAAAGGGTCAGTGGAATGAAGATCTGATATGACTTGCAACCTTTGAGCAAACTGTTCAGACATAAATTACATCTGGAGGTTATAATCAGATAATTTATTTTTTAAGATTTTTTTAAATCCACCTTTATTATTTTTTGTAAATAAACTGGCAAACGTACATACTATTTTCCTTCCACCGCCTATTTTCTCCAGAAGAAATACACATTCCCTGTAATTTCCTGTAAACTTGTACTGTTTTGGTTGCTAGAAACCAACTGGGAAGCTTGTAAATCCTGTTTTTTAAGTAACAGCTTAATGGACCCTCCTATTCATGTGCCTGTTGTGAAGTCACTTGACTACTAATAAGACTATGGATGCCTTATTAAGCTACAGGCCAATGAAGAGCTTGGACAATCATTGGTCTGAAATGGTAAAGGGCCGTGATGGCGAGCCGATGGCATGCATGCCACAGGTGGTACATGGAGCCATATCTGAAGGCATGCAAGGCGTTGCCCTATGTCAGCTCAGCTCCTGCCCCAAGGACTGTGGGGGTAGATGTGGGTGAATCCTCCCAGTGTCAGAGGCCAGTTTTACTGCCGACTGCTTCTGACAGCGAAGCGTCTGAAGCAGAGAGTGAATGTGAAATGGGATCCTCAGAGGGGGTCATGGCATACAGCCCCTTAGGGAGTAATTCATCATCGTTATCCTCACTGGATTCAGATGGAGAGATTCATTGATGTGCGCAAACGCAGGGCAATGTCTAGGAAAGAACAACTGCGTAAATACTTCAGGAAATAAGGGAGTTCACCTGTGGTTGGGTGTGGTTAGACTAATTGGGGCTGCTGTTAAATTGTCAGCACTCTGGCCTCTGAGTGTGGAAGTTTATCAGTGTGGTGAAAGAGGAAGTGTCTTTCATCTCAGGATTCTCCAAGGACTCTCTTTGCATTGTTTCCAGGACTCTTAAACTAAACCATAGTCAAGTTTGTGAGTTGAAAACATTTGAAGGAGAGTGGCTGTGACGTCTTCACAGCTGCTTGTTCTGTTTTGTGTTTGTTTATTGCTTTTCACAGCATTCAAGTCTGTTGCTTTGAAGGTGAGCCCTTTGACTACCAAAAAGGGTGTTTTGCTTCTATTTTACTTTCGATAAAAACAGTGTTATTGACTTTTCAAGTGTGTGTGTCTGAATTCCTACCTTTGCACTTAATTGGGGGCTCGTGCCGTGAAGCCCGACAGAACAGGGGGGGGGTCATTTTCGCCTTCCTCAGGCTTCAGGAAATCGCAAAATGGCCAGTGGGCAGTGAAGGGCTATCGAAATTTTTACTACCACACTGTGGGTGTGGCTTATGCAGAATGCCCCACATTTTCTTTCAACATCTTTCAATGCAAATTGGGTGCTCAGAGGTGAAGCTTCATTTTTGCTACCCCACTGCGTTCCCCCCATCGAGGTAATAGCCCACCCCTGTCAATGGGACTACCGGAAGTTCAGAAATGAATTTCCGGTTGGGCCATTGGGCCATTTTTCAACCTCCCCAAGCTCAGGAGGCTTTCATGAAGCCTGGGGAGCAGTGGTGGGTTGCTGCCAGATTGGACCTGTTCTCCCATACTGGGGGCAGAAATTTTCCACCACTCACAGTACCAGTAGCGATAACTGGCTGGCCCCGCCCCCGAAATGGTCCTCCAGTCACCACTCCTTGAGGCTTCTGCGCATGCATTGAGGGTCATTTCCGAGTTGTGACACACAAAATGTGTACTTCCAACATGACGTGAACCAGTAGGTTAAGTAGAATCCACGCCTGCCGGACAGGATGAAAAACAGCCCAACGCCCCAACCGGAAGTTAGTTTCTGAATTTTTAATAGGTCTGTTGAATCTGTTTTTCACCATTCACAGGCTCTGGAGGCTTTCCTGAAGCCTGGGGAGAGTGAAAAATGACCCAACGGCCCACTTGGAAGTTTACTTCTGAACTTCTGGTAGACCTGTTGGGTCTGTTTTTCACCATCCACGGGCTCCGGAGGCTTTGGTGAGCCCTGTATGCATGCGTAGGGGGAGGTCATCGCATTATGGGTGTGGGCACATGCATTTTTGGTATTGCGTGCACGCGTGCAACCTTTTGGCACCCGAGCAAAAAAAGTTTCATCATCAGTCTGCCTGAGCAGGTGGTTAGAAGATCTCCAAGATCCCTTCCAATTCTGTTATTTGGAGTTAATGTGAATTGGGATGAGAGACACTTGCTGGCCCTAAACCACCTAATTGAACTCTCAGTCTCCTGCTTTCTAGCCTGGAGCCTATTAGACCAATCTGGATTATTCTTTAACTGTTAAGTAAAAATTTATAACAAAAAAAAGTATGAAAAGCCCTTATATCTGATTTTTCCCCCCATTTAATTTCTTGTTCTGCTTTTTTCCCCCTTTATTCATTTAATTATTTAAAGGCAACGTTATGATTCTGCAGACATAGGTTCTTGAAATGGTCTTGATCTTTGCTGAGTTGTCAGTATTCTTTTACTGAATATTTGTAGAGACTAAAAATTTAAAGATCTTTAATAATTGTTTATAATAAGTGGATTCTTTGAAGCAATGGGTTAAACCATTCTCAACTGGGCACAGTTGCTGGATTGGATGGGGGGGGAGAAGGGATCTTTATTAACTCAAATTGTAGATCAGAGGTCTTCAAACTTGGCAACTTTAAGGTCACCTGGGAGAATTCTGGGAGTTGAAGTCCACAAGTTAAAGTTGTCAAGTTTGCTGTAGACGCAGAAAGCATTGGAATCATGTACAAGGCTGCTTAACCCAAATCCTAAGGCTTTTTAGTGCAGTTGTCAGACCCAATAGAAGTTTATAAAGAAACAACTAGGAAGTTGTCTAATATGCATAACAACAATCAACTACTCATTACGTTCATGGTAGTGATATGCTTTTGCAAATGTTTAACACAAATGTGAGAAAGAGCAGTTTATGCTGTTGTCTTGTTTTAAACAAGTGCATTTATCGCTGACGGAGAGATATAAAAAGCCAGCAGATGCGAAATGCAAAAATTCATGCTTTTTTGCTTTCCTTTCAGTCCCGTCAATTGGAAGAATGGCCCGCGTCTTCGTGTACGGGACACTGAAGAAAGGCCAGCCGAACTACTCACACATGATAAGTGGGGCTCATGGGACGTCCCAATTTCAGGGCAGAGGACTTACAGTGGAGAAATACCCCTTGGTGATTGCAGGCAAATATAACATCCCTTTTTTGCTGAATAAACCAGGAAAGGGGCACCGTATTGCTGGAGAAATCTATGATGTTGATGATCAGATGTTGCAATTCCTCGATGAATTTGAAGGATGCCCGAACATGTACCAGCGTACTCCAGTAAGTGTTGAGGTACTCGAGTGGGAAAATAAAAATAGCACGTCTGCAGTTGAAAACATCCTGGAATGTCATGTGTATAGCACTATTACTTACCAGCCCGAATGGATGCACCTCCCTTACTACGATAACTATGATTCTTTTGGGACTCATAATCTTTCGTACGTCTTGAGAGAAAGCAGAGAATAGAAGTGGAGAAACGAACAATACTTTTAGCTATGAACACCTACTTAGGTGCGGAAGAACATCTTTACTATTTTATGCTGAAATATAGTCCTAATTAATCTATTCAGAATATAATTGAATTAATTTATATTATTACGTGAACAAGATGATGAAAGAACAATCCGAATGCCAGCAATCATGAGATGAAGCATTTGCCTCGCTAAGGTTAAACGGGGTAATTTAAAGATTTCAATTATGTTAAAATACTACCAATATTCAGGTAGTCATATCACTTCCCAAAATGGGGAATGAATGAATGTGGGGGAGAAAACAAATGGAAGAGGAGGCGAAAGTGATACTATTGTGCCTTATTTTTTCATTCCTTACAGCCAGGGGTGGGCTACTGGGGGGGACACGACACAGTGGGGTAGTAAAAATGGAGCTCCACCCCAGAGCACCCATTTTGCACTGAAAAATGTTGAAAGAAAACGCAGGGCGTCCTGCATAAGCCATGCCCACAGTGTGGTAGTAAAAATTTTGGTAGCCCTTCACTGCTTCATAGCCCATTTCTGGCTAATGAATATTTCTACTCTATTGATTTTAGTGTATCTAGGTTGCCTCCTGTTATCTTCTTCAGCTGTTTAAAGCTGCATTGCTTACTTTTGCTTGAAAGTTCTGAACCATCAGTATCCATGCATTTTTATCATCAGTGCATAAGCTCTTTATATCAGTCGTGTAACTATTTCTTTTTTGCCGTTGACTTCTTGCAATACTGGATATAATTTTCATACATCATGCTGCTTTACTTCGGAATATGAATCCTCTTTAAATTGTTCATTGTAGAGCAGTGAGTTAAAATTTGACAAAATTCTTATATTACTCTAGGTTTCAAATAAGATAACTTGTTCACAATTTTCAGAATTCATGTTTGTTTTTTTAAAAATCACACTATTCTAGAGTTATAAGACCTGAAACATGTAGTCTCTCCCATTTGAAATAAATCTTATATGTGGCAGTATATAATGAGAATGGAGGATAATATACATTGCTTCTTCATCTGTTGTAAGGGAAGGAGAGGCAACGCTTGGAAAGAAGTAGCTGGAGTCTACATACCCATAAATAGTCCAAGTCCAGCTTCTCTTGAGTTCCCCTAATTCTTATCTCCTGCCAACTTAGTGCTGATTGTTAATTGACTAGATTCCTGTCTATATGCATTAGCAATAAATCTGATTAACAGCAACTTGATTTACATCTGCTATCTTAATTGGTCGCTGGTAAACTACTTCGTGGGAAATTTCATCTGCGTCCTTGATCTGATTGTACGAATCTGGTAACATCTGAAAGGAGTCAAAATAGTTCAATTTTGTCCTTTGTTAGAGGCCTTGCCAGCTAGTCTCACAATGCCAACGTATAGTCAAGGACATTGCATAAAATTTCAGATTGTGTAGGAAAACCTTAAATATTTTTAATATGTTGTAAAATATTTTCAATTTAGCTGACAAATAGTCAGAAAATATTGCTAATCGTGTATATACATACACACATTTAAAAAGTTTAACCATCTTAAAATAGTTTATCTTTAAAACTTTAAACATCACACATGGTTTATATGCCAAAATGTTGATTTTATTAATTTTGTTCATGTAAATAGATCTAACGAAAAGAATTACAAATTTAATATATACAAATATTTATAATGTAGTGAAGTGCAAGTTTCGGGGAAATGTTAATTTAAATTGTGAAAGCTGACCTAAATCAACACACTTCATTTTTATTTTATTTGTTTTTAGTTTGTTTGTAATTAAAAAAGTACAGCAATAGTTGAGTTTCCATAATGCTTTTGCTTTCATAAACATTCATTTTAATTTCTGGTCAGAAATAAATCCTTTATTCCAATTCCACAAGTTCATCTCCTTCCCCAACAGTATCGGCAATTTTGCAGTGTACCGCTTTCACCTGCAGCACAAAAAAAAGCAAAAAAAAGGTTTCTAAACACATTTTCATTTCTAAATTGTAGTTAGTTATACCTAGAGAATAAACTCTGCCAATGATTGGAGTGGCTTTGCCTAATTACCTTGACTACCCAAGGGGTGTGTGTGTGTGTGTGTGTGTGTGTGTGTGTGTGTGTATGTATGTATTTATTTTTATTTATCTATCTATCTATCTATCTATCTATCTCTATCTATCAATCAATCTATCTATCTATCTATCTATCATCTATCTATCTATCATCTATCTATCTATCTATCATCTATCTATCTATATCTATCATCTATCTATCTATCATCTATCTATCTATATCTATCTATCATCTATCTATCTATCTATCTATCTATCTATCTATCTATCTATCTATCATCTATCTATCTATCTATCATCTATCTATCTATCATCTATCTATCTATCTATCTATCTATCTATCTATCTATCTATCTATCTATCTATCTATTTATCAGATTTATATGCCGCCCCTCTCCGTGGACTCGGGGCGGCTAACAACAGTGATAAAAACAATATGTAGCAATCCAATAATAAAATAACTAAAAACCCTTATTATAAAAACCAGACATCCATACTGACATACCATGCATAAACTGAAGAGGCCCAGGGGAAAAGAACAGCTCAGTTCCCCCATGCCAGACGGCAGAGGTGGGTTTTAAGGAGCTTACGAAAGGTGAGGAAGGTGGGGGCAATTCTGATCTCTGGAGGGAGTTGGTTCCAGAGGGCCGGGGCCGCCACAGAGAAGGCTCTTCCCCTGGTAATGGTGGAGCGGGGCGAGGGGGGGAGTATGTATGTACGTGTGAATGAAATCCCTTAAAGAGGATGAGGTGTGACAACCTCAGTTCCTCAAGGAACAGATTCGGAGGTTGCATCACTCATGACATTGTCCTGCACGAAGTCCTTTGCAAATGGGTTACATGGTCTTAAGCTCATACATAGTCAATTCCGGATCATGTAAACAAACATGAAATTACTGATACCTAAAAAATGTGTCTTTGGAGTTGTGTACATTTTGCGTGTTTCCATTTCTACTCAAACACTGCATTAATAAATGAATGTTTGTTCTTTAACACTATATATTTTTACGATCAGTTCAAACATTCTGTAGAAAGCAGGATACAAGAAGCTATATGGGGTAGTCCATATGGCCTTTTCCATCTTTTCTTGGTTGGTGGATTTTCTAAACTCACAGCAGTACCTGAGATTACCGTACATAATTCTGCTACCTTTACAATTTATTAATTAGATCCATCTACACCGCTGCCCCTCTTACAATCTTAAACATTTATTTTAATGTTCTGAATGAACAGGCAAATGTTTTGAGGTTATGAAGAAAAGTCAGGACATAAATCTAGCACAAGCAACGCATGCTAGTCCAGTTCTAGCAAGCAAGTAAGAGCCTTATTCCAGTTCTATAAATGCACATATTTGCCCATATATGTAATACATAAATGGTGGCTAATGCAAAAGTTAGACGTCGAGGGTCTCCAAACTTGGCAATTTTAAGACATGTGGACTTCAACTCGCAGAATTCTGAGAGCTGAAGTCCACAAGTCTTAAGGTTGCAAAGTTTGAAGACCCCTGAGTTACACCAAGGTACACTTTGTGAGACATAATGGAACGTTCTAAAATGAAAGTTGGGTAAAGCTTATCTGGAATCTCACATTTGCTTAGTGACGGTTCAAAGTTGCAACAGCACCTGAAAAAAGGGGACTTTTGACCATTTTGGTCACTTAACGATCGTTGTAGCCTCTCCATAGTCAGTTGATCAAAATTGGGCAATTGGGATGTATTTATGAAAGTTGCACTGTCCCGGGATCATGTGATCACCATTTGTAACCTCCCCAGCCATCTTTTGATAGCAAAAATCAATGGAGAAAGGCAGATTTGCTTAATGATCATCCATCCCAAAACTTATCTATGACGCCAAGCCTGGGCTCATTAGATTCTACCCCCTGGCCAATGAATGTATAGTAGGATTGTTTGAATGAGTATCTGTACATGTTAATAGGCCTTTTAGTTTTTCTTAAATATAATTCTAAATTTTAAATTTAATTATTATATCTCGATGTATACTGCTTTTGTATGTTGTAAGCCACTCCAAGTCTTCAGAGGGACAACATATAAATTTAATAAATTATTATTATTATTATTATTATTATTATTATTGTTGTTGTTGCTATTATCATAATATTATAATAACAACAACAACCATGGCAAAAAAGGTCATAACAGGTGTTATGCATGTATCATAATGTTTTATAACAGGTTAAGTGAACGACTGCTTTGCTCGGTAACAGAAATGTTGACCTCAGTTATGATCATAAATCAAGGTCTAACTGTTTTTGTTTTATTTTATTTATTTATATCCCACGTTTAATATTTTTACAAATAACTCAAGGCAGTGAATATATCCAACCCAGTTTCCTACTCCAACAACAGGTCCATGCAGTGGAATGGGCTGAGAGAGTGACTGGCCCAAGGTCACCCAGCCGGAACATTCCAGGAAAGATGCTTTTGTTATGAAATTGTGACATTAAACATTTTGGTAATCCAATTCCTGGTACGCCACGGCAGTCTCAGTAATGCCAGATTTTCTGAGTAATACTTTGCTTTCTTTAAATAGCGTTATGTTCAACCTGTCAAATATTATAGGACACTGAAGTGTAACTAAGACGTACCTTGCCAGTTTTAGAAGCAACCAAACTGTTCTGCATTTTCATAGCTTCTATCACGCAAATTTCTTGACCTTCTGCAACCTGGTAAAAGCAATAAGATAGCTCTGATGTTAAAAAATAAATAAAAATATGCCATCAAGCTGTTTCATTCTTTCAGAAGATTAATAAAGCTATTCTGTTTGGACCGTGGTAGTAGAGGAAAGCAGGTAGCTAGTTATCCATAATGCATCTATCTGTTAAACCTAAAACTATGAATGAAATTAAACACATTGCTTCTTTAGAACAGAGGTCTCCAATCTTGGCAACTTTAAGACTTGTGGACTTTAACTCCCAGAATTCCTTTGTTGAAACCCACAAGTCTTAAAATCGCCAAAGTGGGAGACCCCTGCCTTGGAACAATTAAATATCATCACTGAAATATGAGAATATTTTTCTCTAATATTCTCTTCGAAAGTGACTGCTACTGAAGAAGACAATATGGACCCCACGTCATCCACTCTGGACCAACAAGATTCTGAAGGGGATTGAGGATGTGCAACAGAAAGAGAGAATGTAAAGCTTTAAAAGAGTATTCCTGTTTGTTTTGGAGATTTTGTAACATTGCTTCCAAAACACTGGGCAATGGTTTAAGATTCTTCCATAAAATGATCCCAAATACCAGGTGAATTAATAGGGTTAGAGCAATGTTTTTTTAAAAAAAACAGCCTCCCTGCCAATCTTTGTTTAATAATGTTCCAGGAAAATTCACTGATATTAATAAATCATAAATAAATAATTTGAAATTGAAATATAATCAGTTTAACCTAATGCATATATACATAATAAACCATATAAACAAATGGTACATAAGATCTACGGTACCTTCCATGGCTCTAGATAAAATTCCTATTACAAAATTGCACATTATAAAGAAAAGTAACTTTAATATAAGCTCTGAATATAAGGCATTCAATATTGAAATTATTCTATATTATACAAAGTCAGAAAATCAAATTCAGAGCTGCACTATATCAGATTATATACTTATGGGCTTATACTGCTTAATGTTTCTCCTGTATGTAGCGGTCTAAAACATCAGGGGAAATTTAGTGAAATCTCTTTAAATTGTTTATATTTTTCAAGAAGGTTTCTCACTATTTTTGTACCTTCTTTCCATTTACACATTTTATATTTATAATCTGCAGTTGTCCTGCTATGATACTGTTCTGTCTGGGTCCCCCCAGACGCCAACACCAACTAAAAAGAGTAGCCAGACACACTGGTAAAAAGCAAAGGCAGTTTATATATTTGAAAGCAAACACAGGTAACAAAAACTGTTCTTACAGACAGGAACGTTATGAAGCTTCACAGAGGTTTCACGACGGCCAGGCAATAAAACAGGATTCTTGCTGGCAAAAACAACACTGGAGGTAATAAAACCCATGCCTCCCCCAAGTCTTCAGCCTTCGAAGCCACAAGCCAGGATCAGAGACGCCAAGAATCGAAGCAAGGTCACAGGACTCCCAATTGATAACTCTCCACAATACAGTAAGGGCGGGCCTGCCTTTTCAACCCTGCTGAGGAGAACCACACCCAAACCCAGCTGTTACCAATTCAGGGATGGAAATACCTTGCTAATTGGCCCCTTCTTTGGGCTGCCCGTCTCTGCCTCATATCTATGATAGCCTGGGCGTCTTCATCTAATGAATCCAGGCTACTCGCTGGGGAGAGCCCCCCCCCTGGGGGTCTCAGGCTGCTCTCCCTCCTCCTCTTCCTCTTCTGCCTGGTCCTCCCCCTCCTGTTCATCGTCCTCCTCCTCTGAGCATGGATCCGGCAGAGTTCCAGCCGTTCCCTGAGGAGCCTCAGGCTGAATCACAACAGATACTATATTTTTCAATTGTGTTTAACAGTTACAGTTCTGATTCTTTTAGATTTTGATCCCCAAGAGAAAAAAAATGAAATATATTAACAAATAATATTCCTGTCACACTTAAAATCAACTTATGGTACATACATTGAATATTCATCTCTTGTTAAAAGATTTAAAAAAAACACCTCTGTCATTTGCTAATCTAGAATGGTGCTTTGCTTTGTTTACACAATGGCATGGGTATCCTACTCCTGTGACTTCCCAACAAATCATGTGTTTTAAAAGACTTCAGCTATTTTGTACCAGCTGAGAAGATGTTGTATTAAAATAGTTCAACATCATGCATATGATTTGGGAATGTCCGGCAGTGCAGAACTTTTGGAAGGAAGTGCAAGAGGACACCAATAGGATGTTAAACATACGTTAGACAATTACAAAGGAAATGGCGGTACTAGTCAAAAGGAACGAGATGGGAGAATTTAGAGAAATAAAAGAAGCAGCGATAGAAAGCGCTCAGGCGGTAATAGTCCTAGGTTGGAAGGATGCGACATAATGGACAATATAAAATTGGTATCGGTACATGATGGATCATATTCAGTTTGAGATCATGGATAAAAGGATGAATTTGGCCAATAAAACTGAGTGGCGGGAACTGATGAGACGATGGGACAAGATAAGAGGATATGTGGTCAGTAGAATTCGAGACCAAGCTATAAAAAATAAATTAGTATTACTTTATAATACGTAAAGAGATATATTGCTCTTGAGTTAAAGTGGTTTACAGAAAATATGCCCCCATTTTGGTGGACGGGTATGAATGCTGTCTGGTGACGGGCACTTTGAACACCGAGTACATTGTTTTCTTCTTATAAAAATCAATTTAAAATTTTGAAAAAAAATAGTTCAACATGGGCACAGGTTAACATTTAGGATTTTCCCATTGTTTGTTATACTTACAAAAAACCCACAACCCTATATACAGTGTTCCCTCAATTTTCGCGGGTTCGAACTTCACGAATAGCCTATACCACGGTTTTTCAAAAAATATTAATTAAAAAATACTTCACAGTTTTTTTCCTATACCACGTTTTTTCCCACCCAATGACATCATATGTCATCGCCAAACTAATATTTTTTGCAAATAAAAACAAAAAAATAATTATTGTTAATAAATAATTATGTTTATAAATATCAGGATCACTAAGTGTCTTATTCAATGGTGAGCACCAGTAATAATGGTGAGTAAATGGTTGTTAAGGGAATGGGAAATGGTAATTTAGGGGGTTAAAGTGTTAAGGGAAGGCTTGTGATACTGTTCATAGCCAAAAATGGTGTATTTACTTCCGCATCTCTACTTCGCGGAAATTCGACTTTCGCGGGCAGTCTCGGAACGCATCCCACGCGAAAATCAAGGGAACACTGTACTTACAAAAAACCCACAACCCTATACATTCCATCTGGAAGTTTTCTGAGTCTTTGGAGAGTAATACATGAGCTACAATGAGCTTTATACACTACTCAACTTTATACACATCAGGTCATGGTCCTCCCATCTATTTCCTTGCTGTCCATCTTTTCATCTACATTATATCATACATGAATGGATTTCACTATTTACATGACTAGAAAACCATAGAACGTTTTATCAAATGCTTATAAATTACAAACTCTTTATTTGCTGCGAGGTAAATATTCACCTCATATTGGTGGTGGACATACAATGGTCTAGATGAGCATGGCATTCCAATAGAAAAATGGTTATATGTGAAATTGACTCTGAACAGGACCAATCAATGTATTTTCCAAGCCAGAAGATTACACTATAAGCCATCTCTCTGGAAATATTGGCATGCGTTTCTTCTGTAAGGTTGAAAGATCTGTGTGAATTATATAAATATATAGGCAGACCTTCCTTCTGAATTAACACTCTCTCTTCCATGAGAAAAAATATGTTGTGGGTAAAAATAAGAACAAATCTGTTCCTTTTATATTTGAAGGCCGTCCTGATTTTGTGTATCAAATCATGGTTGTCCTTTAAAACTCAGTTCTTCTGAATTTTGTGGTGGAGTTCTCAAATAAAGAAGAATCTTAAAACAAATGTGTATCTGGAAAAAAAACAAATAATAATTGGAAGCCTTTGGAGATAAACTCACCTATTTAACTTTTTTTACCTTAAGGGAGGGAAAAAACTATTTCCATAGATACCCAATATTTAAACCTGCGGCTTTACTTCTAATAATAGTTAATTTGTCTAAAATGGTTTTAGTGGAAAGTGTCACTTAAAGCAACCACATTTAATAATTATTTCTTTATGTCAATCCTTTATAGTCTTTTCTTCCTACTGTGTTGCAAAACAGCAAATCCTAAAATTAGTCCCCAATATCTCACAATTTCCTACTTCATTCATTCTCTAGGGCTTTGTTCAGTTTCTTTCACTGCATAATTGTGTGTATCTTTTTGCCTGCCTGTATTATTTAAGCCGGAAAATGAATATCTTAAGAGATCTTTAAAATATCCTCTTTCGTCATTTAAGGATTAAGTTCAGCTTTTAAAAGCCCAGTAACTTTTCCAGAGAGATTGAGCTTGACATAAAAGTACACATATATACAAATCATATCCAACGGTATAATTTGTATTAATTAAATCCACTTGCGATTAAAATGTGTCTTTATATATCAATGGTTTTAATGAAGGTTTGAAATGGGGAAAGGGATTTATCAAGTACAATCCAAAAAAATGTATTCACCAATACCAATTTCATTCAGCCTTTCTGATTTCTAAAAAGGTAATTTTTTTTTAAAAAGGAAATGCAAATTATGTTTCAAATATATTTTTTTCATTCGGAGGAAACAGAATCAAAAGTGCTGGGATTAAAGCTAAATGTGAAAAACAATATTTAATACAGTGTTCCCTCGATTTTCGCGGGGGATGCGTTTTGAGACTGCCCGCGAAAGTCGAATTTCCGCGAAGTAGAGATGCGGAAGTAAATACACTATTTTTGGCTATGAACAGTATCACAAGCCTTCCCTTAACACTTTAAACCCCTAAATTGCAATTTCCCATTCCCTTAGCAACCATTTAGATTATTACTCACCATGTTTGTTTGTTAAAGTTTATTTAATTTTTTTAAAATTAAAGACAGACTAAACTTTGGCGAGGACATATGATGTCATCGGGCGGGAAAAACCGTGGTATAGGGAAAAAACCCGCGAAGTATTTTTTAATTAATATTTTTGAAAAACCGTGGTATAGACTTTTCGTGAAGTTTGAACCCGTGAAAATCGAGGGAACACTGTATTTCATTCTAAAATGAAGTACGCCATCAGCTTCAATGGCGTCTTGCATCGATTCTACAAATTCCATTTTTAAAGTACAGCTGTCCATTATAGCAACCGGAAGCCAAATGTGGGCTTCAACTGAGGATTTGTACAGCCTTGAAGCTTATGTAAAGAAAATTAAAATATGGCAGGGCTTCTTTAATAGTTTTTTCAAACTGGCACACAAATAACAAAAGAGTGCAAATGGTTTTTCTATGGACATTTAGGGGTACAATGAGGTCTCGGACCCGATTTTTGTAAACCTAGCCCACTTCCCTAATACTTCTGTGAGTCATCAAGACTTAATTATTGTGACAGGGTATCTTCAATGTTAGGCTTACAAAACAGTCAAAAGCCTTGCAAGTCTTTTTGATAAAACCAACCGGCCCTGATGTATTTCTCCATTCTGTCTAATTGGTGTAAAGTTTGGAGATCTGACTTTCAGTATCTTTCGCCCAGCTTGCTGCATCCTCTCCTCTGACACCAGGTCAAGGTTCACATTCGCCTCTGATTATCAAAGTGGCATTCATTAAGCGGCGGGTCTGCCTCGCACCGAAAGGAGCTAGCTGGAAGGAAAGAAACCTCGGCCCATTTACTCAGCAGATTTTAGCATTTTAAGGAGCCCCAAATGTCACCCAGCATTGCTATGTTTTGAAGAGTTTCAGCTGATGATTAATTGTGAGTGATGGGAAATAAAATCCAGTAAAGCCAGCTGCTTGCCATGGTTGGCAAAATTGCTATAATGGATCTAGGCTGCCAATTTTCCAGTTTTACTGGCAAGTCTTCCAAGTGTAATTAAGGGAAGTTATAAATGATATGGAAATCTATCAAGTCCTATTTATTTTCAGAGAACTCTTTTCCCCCGGAGACTTTTATCTTCAAGCTTATCATTTGCTTTGTTGTGCTAATGATTTCATCCATTTATTTCTATTAAAGCCCCCATATTCCATCATAACGAGATAGATCCACTTCTTTCACAAAGGTTTAAAGAAAGGGAAATCTCTTAAATCAGACCGCAAGCTTTCTGTTTTTTCCTTTTGTAAGATTTAAGGGGTGGCTTTGTTTGCTTTTGGGGAAATCCCCTTTTAAAACATTTCCATCTTTTTCTCTCCTTTTTGAATCGGCTACGAAACTTTGAAGAAGCAGCCCAGATTTTTGAGACCCCCGCCCTTTAGGAAAGAAATAAAATAAAATGTCAGCAATGTAAAAAAAAAACAAGGGGGGGTGTCCTTTGATGCTACCCATCGAGCCGAGAGTGGGGTTGCTCACTAATGTAGTTTGATTTGGAATAAAAGCATGAAAATGATGTGCACGGATCTAAAATTGGAGAGGTAAAGGATGAGTGCACCGTATTCCATTTCTCAATTTCATCCTTCAGAACCACAAAATGTGGGGTGATGCAGTCACTGGATGAGATTTACGGTAGCAGCTGTGGTCCTCCCACACAAGGGAGGACCTTCTAATGGGGTGAGGTCTGCTTAGAACAGACGGGGAGTTACAAAACAAGATATCCTATTAAGGACAAGCCCTGATATCCTGCCTGAAGAACGCAATAAGAGAGAGAGGGGGGGGGGAATTAGTCCAATTGCCTCGAGGTAACCTCAAATCCTAAGGTTTTTTGCAGCTTTAGTAAGACACACACACGCTCATTGCAAAATCTGGAGCCGTTTTCAAAAAATGCAAACGGCTTATAAATGACAGGATGCCTTTATGATGGAATATGAAAGACCAGAGGAGATAGTTAAAGGTACAATGATTGCCTGGGCGAAAAACGTTGGCCACAATATATATAGAGAGGAATGGGAACAGATTTGGAAGAGAAATATTAAATTAACAAAATCCACAATATATAAAGAAAACCAATATAAAATGCTATACCGTTGGCATCTTCCACCCAAAAGACTAGCTAAAATGCACAAAAATTACAACCCAACGTGTTGGAAATGTAAAAACACTCAAGGCACCTTCTTTCACCTATGGTGGTTATGTCCAGAGACAAGAAAATATTGGGAAAAAATAAATAATTGGTTGTGTCAAATAACAAATACAAAAATAGAATATACGCCAGAATTTTTTCTATTGGGTATTATGAGAGGTACCTATTCTAAAAATGTAAAATATTTATACTTGCATATTACAACAGCTGCAAGGATTGTATTTGCACAGAACTGGAAAAATCCGCAAATACCTGAAGACAACGAAATCATCAAGAAGATATACGACTGTGCAGAGATGGACAGATTGACAATGGAGCTTAATAATCGAAAAGAATCGGACTATTATGAAACCTGGACAAAATGGTACCAATTTCAACTAAACAATGTCGGTTGGCGGGCCCCAGGGGAAGAGCCTTCTCTGTGGCGGCCCCGACTCTCTGGAATCAACTCCCCCCAGAGATTAGAACTGCCCCTACTCTCCCTGCCTTTCGTAAACTCCTTAAAACCCACCTTTGTCGTCAGGCATGGGGGAACTGAATCACCTCCCATGGGCATGTACAATTTATGCATGGTATGTTTGTGTGTATGTTTGTTTAGAAATATGGGGTTTTTAAAATATTTTAAATTATATTTAGATTTGTCATGAAATTGTTGCATCCTGCTGTGAGCCGCCCCAAGTCTGCAGAGAGGGGCGGCATACAAATCTAAATAATAAATAAATAAATAAATAAATAAATAAATAAATAAATGGACCAAAAAAAAAGAAACTCAAAAGAAGCATTGAAATAAAACATCAAGAAATCTAAAAGTAATTAGAAGACAATGTCGATAGGAATGTATATACAATGTAGATTTATCTGTAAATATGATTGTGTACTTTAAAAAAAAAAAAGGAAAAATTTAATAAACATATATTTAAAAAATAAAAAATAAATGACAGGATGCAAAAGCAAGAGACTCAACCCCCTCCCCACCTCACCCCACCCTGTTACTCTCCAGCCACTGGGAAGCCTGCACAGGAAACGGTGCCAGTGGCATATGGCTTTCTACTGTGCTAAACATCCATACAAAAGACAGGTTCATCAGTCATTGGTATATCTGGACCAGGGGCTTAAGGGGGAGTGGGGGGGAAGGCTTCTGATGGATGCTATTTAGAGGCTGACCTGCTGCTAATACATTACCAGGGCTGGAAACTCTCCTGACATTGGAACAGCAGACCATGAAATACGGCATATGCAAGAACCTGCACCATGTTTGCCAGCTTCCCCAAAATAATAAATAAGCTATTTAAACTCGGCTGCCTAGTATTGGGCCTGCTATCAGGAAGCCTGGGTCAGTCCTGCACAGGCCAATTAATGCGCAGCATCTGCTGCACAGAAAGCAGCCCACGGAGCACTTCCGAATCATTTCGGCAATTAAAAGAAAATTGTTTCCTGCCTGTTACGACAGCAACTGTTTCAATGCAAGAGTGAACATCAAATCATTGTCTGGAGCTGAACAAAAATTAAGCCTCTTTTTTTGGGGGGGGGGGAACCGAGGAAGGAGGAGGAGAAGGGCGGGGTAGAGAGATTTCTTACGCTATAAGATCATTCTTTTGTTGCCCTGCATTGTTTTTTTTCCCCCTCTCCCTGCCAAATTAGACAGAAGGCTCGGAAGACTTTCAAGGACTTTTCTGCTGTATCACCTTCTGGCGTTCTGGGATTCCAGGAAAAGATGGATCAATATCCACCCCTCTGGCTGGTCTGTGGAACCGTTTAATTTTCAGAAGACCTCTGTATTTCAGAAATACAGTGACAAAACGACAAAATAAAACAATTGGGAGCATAAGAAAAGGCAAGACTTTTGGATTTGAGGTCGTCAAAGCTACGGTTGGAATTTCATTTCAGTGTCATCTTCAGTCTCAACACAGAAGAAATATGTTTTAACTTTTAACCACGATGGGGGCAATGGTAGCTGAAAAACCTAAATTATAAGACTTACAAGCAGTGATGGGCTACCAAAATTTTTACTACCACACTGTGGGCATGGCTCATGTATTTTGTTTCAAGATCTTTCAGTGCAAATTGGGTGTTCTGGGGTAGAACACCTCTGCCGCCAGGCATGGGGGAACTGAGATACTCTTTCCCCCTAGGCCTTTACAATTTTATGCATGGTATGTCTGTATGTATGTTTGGTTTTATAATAAGGGGTTTTAACTGTTTTAATATTGGATTGTTTATATGCTGTTTTTATTACTGTTGTTAGCCGCCCCGAGTCTACGGAGAGGGGCGGCATACAAATCCAATAAATGAATGAATGAATGAATGAATGAATGAATGAATAATAAATAAATAAATAATAAATAAATAATAAATGAATAATAAATAAATAAATAATAAATGAATAAATAAAAATAAAAAAATGAATGAATGAATGAATGAACGAACGAACGAACGAACGAATAAATAAATAAATAAACTTTCGCTACCCCACTGCGTTCCCACCCATCCGGGCAGTAGCCCACCCGATTATCTACTATATAAAGTATATGTACACACACGCACGCACAGCTCTTCTAAAATTATACACATTCAACCTCATTTATTGTGATAGGAAAAACATACCCAGAACCCAGAAGGAAAAAAAGAAAAAAAAAATCAAAATTTTGCTACCGGTACTGTGTACATGACAATACCCGTAGGAGCCCACCACTGCTTACAAGCTAGGCTTATAAAATTTATGCACGGTATGTCTGTATGTATGATTGGTTTCTTAAATTGGGGTTTTTAAATTAACTCAAATATTAGATTTGTTTATATTGTCTTATTATTGTTGTTAGCCGCCCCGAGTCTACGGAGAGGGGCGGCATACAAATCTGATAAATAATAATAAATAAATAATAATATATTTGAAAACGGGGACAAATTCTGATTGCAACGTCATTGGTTCACTGCAATCAACATTATTTACATTCTCCAACAAAAAGCATTCTCAGACGAAGAGGTGAGACAAAGGAGTGTGTGTGTGTTTGGGCTTAATAAAAAATATATGACTTTTTTTTTAATCCCTCCTTGTTTAAAACATCATGTTTACTTTATTAATATCCTGTCCTTTTTTGCAACCACCCAATTGTTTTGGCTACTGTTCATCCTTGAATTTTTCTCGGTGATTTCTTGGTATTATGTGTCTAACTATAGCCCTGATATTGTTCAAATCCATGTTTTTTTTAAAAAAGTACTGCTATTTCTCCCATACATGTTAATTCTGAAACAGGAGAGCTACCGAGATGAAAATATAATTAACAGTAATTAACAATGCTTGACAGATGATTATTAAAGTTTTTACGCCATACTCCTTTAAGGAATGAATTTAGTAGAGCGCATCCCAGATTTTCTGACCCTTGATTAACCAAAGGTCGGAGATGTTCCCTTGGCAGCAATAAGTACCAATCATTGTACTCCCACTTATCCAAAACACAACTGTTCCCAGAGGTTCGAGAAATGTCCAGGGTTCCCTTTGGGAGGTTGGGTTAGTTTAACAGCCAGAGGGAATAAATAAGCGGGGGTATAATTTTAGAAATATTTTGAGCAGGCTCCGATTGCTAAATGTTTGTTAAAGATGTGTTCTTTTGTCTACAGAAATCAGAACGTTTGCTTTTATTTTCTAATCAAATGTATTCGCTCTTCATTTGAAAACAAGGAAACCAGCCTGGTACGCTTACAGGGAAGTTTGATTGCATTACAACACCTACACTGAAATATATATGCATGTATAACATACACATACACTTTCCATACATCTACAAGCTGATTTATGCTTTTATCTTGGGCATTGGAGTGACTGAAAATGCTCTACAGTAGTCCCTCACCTATCGCTGGTGTTACGTTCCAGACCTGGTGAAATCCGCAATGGGGAATTTCTCCTCCTTCCCACCAGCTCCGGATGCCTGGAGGCGAGCAACGGCCGGCTAACCTCCCCCCCCCACTACTACTTACTCTGCGCCTGAGGAAAAGAAGGGGAGGGGGCAAAAGAATCGCCGCCCCCGAGCATTCCCGACCCACTGCTATTCTTTGCAGCAGTTCGGCCAAACGTTGTCTTTTTTGCCTCTTTTTTGCACACCGCTGCCACCGCCAACCACTAAGCGCGCCTCCAAAGACTGCCTTCTCGGCACTGGCGAGGCGGGTTGAACGAGGGGACGGGCCTCCGCCGGAGCTCAGTCCCTGCCCCGCTCATCATTCGCCCAGCCGCGGGCTGGTTGGCTTGTCCTGCCCTTCCAAACTTCTAAGCGCCGTATCTGTGCCAACGCTGACTTCAAAACCTGCAATGAAGTGAAGCCGTGGTGGGTGAAGCGCGATATAGCGAGGGACTACTGTACTGTATATTGTTTTCAATGTGAAAGGAATTTAACACACCAGTATGGAAGCAGAGTTCAATCTTGCTTAAACAAAGGGCTACAATGAAAAAAAAGAAAAAAAATGATTACATAGCTGTGTAAAATACGGCAAACAGTGTTGGGAATCCCTTAAATTTTAAACAAAGCTTCATAAAGGGTATTTTAATAAACATGGCCTTAATTATACCAGTGCTTTTGCGGGCTTCAAACCTCTGCTAATGTTAAAGCATTGAGTATTTAATTGAAAGGTAAGAGCTGAAGAACATGGAAGATATTAAAGGAAGAGGTTACAAGCAACAGGTAGGATATTTCAAATCCAACCTCATATTTTACAAGGAATCACCTTCTCCTTATTGAAGTGAAGGAAAAAGCTAGGATTGGAAGGTGTGTTTGGATTAGCTGCCTTTCAACATTTTGAGAAATGGAACAATGGCAGGACATTATCTGTAATCTGAGCAAGATAATCTCTGTTTTCTTAGGCTTTTTAGAGGGAGTGTTAGAGGGCTAAATTGTGTGAGTTTAAAATTTAATGCTGTAATTCTGAAGCCATACACTTTCCATTTGACTAGTGCAGTGTTTTTCAACCAGTGTGCCGTGTCACACTAGTGTGCCGCGAGACATGGTCATGTGTGCCGCGAAGAAGGAAGCTCAGGTTCTGGTCTCACAACTTTTTGCTGAGAGAGAGAGAGAAAGAAAGAATGAGAGAAAAAGAGAAAGAAAGCAAGAGAGAGAGAGGGAAAAGAGAAAGAAAGAGAAGGAAAGAAAGAGTGAGAGAGAGAGAAAGCAAGTGAGAGAGAGAGAGAGAGAAAAAAAAGAGAAAGAGAAAAAGAAAGCAAGAGTGACAGAGAAAGAAAGCAAGAGAGAGAGAGAGAAAAGGAGAGGAAGGGAGAGAGAGAGAGAGAGAAATGAGCAAAAAGGGAAGGAAAAAAGAGAAATGAGAAAATGATTGAGACAGAGAATGAGAGGAAAGAGAGAGAAACAAAAGAGAGAGAGAGAGAGAGAAGTGACTCTTGATTTTAAAGCATATGATAAAAAGCACCCAAAAAATAAGAGAGAACCCCCCCCCCAGCCCTCACTTGTTTTTGGAAATGGTTCAAGAGTATGTATACACACACACACACACACACACACACACACACACACACACACAAGAGGTGGGGGAGACAGGGATGGAGAAAGAGAGAAGAGTGTCTTAGGATGTAATTTTGTGTCATTTTGGTTGGTGGTGTGCCCCAGGATTTTGTAAATGTAAAAAATGTGCCGCGGCTCAAAAAAGGTTGAAAATCACTGGACTAGTGAACACTTTCAGTTTTCCTGTGAGGGTACTTAAAGTGACTTTAATGTTTCATTTTGGATCTGAAATTATTTCTGCCTGCCTTTAAAAAAATTGGTTCCTGTTGTTTTTCAGTTCTCATTTATTTACTTATTCACTCACTCACTCACTCACTTACTCCATCCATCCATCCATTGATCCATTTTGTCAAGTACGTATTGTTAGTATACATAGACATAACATAGTTTATATACATAAGATTTCATTTATAGTTTATATACACAAGATTTCATTTAATTCAGGTTTGTAAGTAGCTCTTTGAAAATACCAAAAGTACTTTTCAAATAAGTATTCTTTGGAAGTTGAAACTGTCAACCTAGGTAAAATTTGCTAAATTTGGTAATGTCAGAAAATTATCTTTGACAGATGTCAAGCTTTTGAACATTTTTTTATTGTATGTACTGTATGTTAATGATTTCATGATAATGGGAGCTTTGGATAAGTGGGCTTTCATGTCCTAGTTTAAAGCAATAAAAAGTTTTTCTTTAAAGTAACAATTTAAAATTTACCAGTACAAACAAATGCAAAATGTATTTTCGCAAAATATTTTCTGTAATGTTCAGTGGAAGTTGATTGGCAGGGCAGGACAAGCAAAAACAGATGCAGGATAGAAAAAAAAAAGATTGGTACTGATAAGAGGGAATATTAGGACAGGGGCGGTGTTCTGTCTGGGTCCCCCCAGACGCCAACACCAACCAAAAAGAGTAGCCAGACACACTGGTAAAAAGCAAAGGCAGTTTATAGAATTCAAAGCAAACACAGGTAACAAAAACAGTTCTTACAGACAGGAACACTATGAAGCTTCACAGAGGTTTCACGAAGGCCAGGCAATAAAACAGGATTCTTGCTGGCCAAAACAACACTGGAGATAATAAAACCCACGCCTCCCCCAAGTCTTCCAAACCTCTAGGCCACAAGCCAAGATCAGAGACGCCGAGAATCGAAGCAAGGTCACAGGACTCCCAGTTGATAACTCTCCACAAGACTGTAAGGGCGGGCCTGCCTTTTCAACCCTGCTGAGGAGAACCACACCCAAACCCAGCTGTTGCCAATTCAGGGATGGAAATACCTTTCTAATTGGCCCCGTCTTTGAGCTGCACGTCGCTGCCTCATGTCTATTATAGCCTGTGCGTCTTCATCCAATGAATCCAGGCTACTAGCTGGGGAGAGCCCCCCCTCCCGGGGGTCTCAGGCTGCTCTCCCTCCTCCTCTTCCTGACGTTCCTCTCCCCGGTCTGCCTGGTCCTCCCCCTCCTGTTCACTGTCCTCCTCCTCTGGGCATGGATCCAGCAGAGATCCAGACGGTCCCTGAGGAGCCTCAGGCTGAATCACAACAGGCGGTAGGCATGCTGGTGCACTTATGCACGCCCCTTACTGACCTCTAATAGGCCCTTACTGAGCTCTATAAGGCCAAAACATTCTAGGTTTCCTTCCTTCCTTCCTCCCTCCCTCTCCTTCCCTTCCTTCCTTCTTTCCTGATGTTGTTCTGCTCTAGATATTCTTGATTTATTATGGAATAAATTAATATAAATTTTTCAATAAAACAAAAAGACAGAGGGGGGGAAAAGTAGGTCTGAAGCATTAAAAATTATGAAAATTCAAAGCTTCTTTTAAATTCTCATTGTAAATACTTTATGTATATTGATGTTCAATGTCTAAAATTTGTTTTAGGCTGACATGGTGATGTCTTCAAAATGTATTACGGTACTTATATTTAAATGTAAGTAAAGAAAAGATAAGGCTCTGTTAAAGGATCCCGCTTAAGACCTTGAACTCCATAGGATAACATCCAGCTACCAGTATCTGATGATTCCCAACAAGGATGAAACCAGTAATTCAGTGACTTCTCGTGGATACTATAATTCAACACTTTTGGAATTTCGCATATTTACATGTAATATAGATTGCGCTTAGCATATGACCATAATTATTTACCCGAGTTCAAACTTGGAAATGCTATTAATACCTCGCTGTTAATATAATAAATGTATATTACATTAAAAAAGAACATAGGTGATATAAAATAAACCTACTGATGCTGTCAAACAAGGAGTATTTTTATTTAGAGATCTTATCAAACACCTTTAACTTCACATCTATTGTTCAATTCAACCTTACAATTTAAAGTGTACCCTTGTGTTTGCGCATATGCAAAACGATTTTGCACTTACTTTTCTGACCTTCAACTTTCTTCCTATCTGTCAATGTGACTTTTCAAACACAACAAAATAATTTTATACTCACTGCTGAAGATTGACAATGCCCCTTCCTTCCTTCTTTCCTTCTTTCCTTCCTTCTTTCCTTCCTTCCCTCGCTCCCTCTTTTCTGCCCTCCTGAATATAGCCCAAAATCTATACTCTTTCAAGAGCAGAGATAATCTTCCACAGCTCTGAGCAAAATAACTAAATGTTTTGATTCTAAAATTCCTCAATATCAAACATTAATATAAAATTATTCAAATTTAAAAAGTTAAAAATTTAGTCTAATAATCCACTATGTCAATTTAAAGAAAAAATAGCCAGAAAACTAAATAAAGATTACTTGGTTCTATGTGAATAAAGACATTTTGAGCTATTTTTTCTAAAACAGCCTTTCCCCATAAGGCAAACTGAAAGGTTTCAATGGTATACCCAAGGCATATCTATTTTCACTTAAAGGAAAAACAAAGAAATCTCATGAAAGGGACTTCACATGACTAAGGAGAAAAGTCTATCTGGTATAACCTGATAAAAGAGCCGAGTAGAGTGCAGTACTACAGGCCAGTAAAAGCTGATTGTAGATCTGCAGGTCAGCGGTTCAAATCTCATCACCGGCTCAAGGTTGACTCAGCCTTCCATCCTTCCGATGTGGGTAAAATGAGGACCCGGATTGTGGGGGCAATAGGCTGGCTCTGTGAAAAAGTGCTATTGCTAACATGTTGTAAGCCGCCCTAAGGAGAAGGGTGGCATTAAAAAAACCGAATAAATAAATAAATAATTTATAAACATTGGAATAGACTGTCTACATTGGAATGGACTGACTCCAATGGGGACATTTAAGTGAGATGTACGTTATCAATATTTTTTTCATTATAGACAGCCCATTAACGTAGAGTAATACCTCCTTTAATATGTTGATGGACCAAGAGGCCTAAAATCGTATATTCCTTTGAATGTAGACACACCATTATACAGAAATACAGGAATTCCTACTTATATGGTACCTGGCATACTCATGTTACCACCCAGTTGCAAGAAAGCCACCAAGCTCAGAAACAGGGACCTCACAGTTCAACTCTGACCCCTATTTGTTAATGGAGGTGGAGGCTCCCTTAGAGCATTTCTAGCTTCTGTGACTCTTTTTCCCTTTGAGGTTCCACGGCAAGCCCTTCAGTTGGAGGTTGGGGGCTTCTCACAAAAGTCCTTCAGCAGAAGAAGGACCAAGCCAAAATTCCCATCTTTTTCATCTTTCCTATTCCTTTGCGCTCACCACGCGGCTTCTGTTTCTTAATGCAGACAAAATATTCAACAAAAGCAGTTCGGCAAAAAGATGCACTTTTTAGCATGTTATTATTTGAATAACACTAATTCTACTACCCTGTTTCCCCGATAGTAAGACACCCCCGATTGTAAGACGTATCGGGGGTTTCAGGGGGGTCGGCTAATATAAGCCGTACCCCAAAAGTAAGACATATGTCTTACTTTCGGGGAAACACGGGGGTATTGCCGGGGGGAGCCCGATGCCGTCGCTTCCAAGCTCCCCGCGCGCCCCTCGCCTTCGCCTCGCCGCAGCGCCACCGCCTCTTCCCCGGCTTGGCAAAGCGAAGGACGGCGCTGGTCTGAAGCGAGCCAAGCGGGTGGCGGCTTGCAGCGAAGGCGCTCGTCCCAGCAACCGAGTCCTGCCGAGGCTCGGCTGCAAGCGGCCAGCGAGGCCGACCGGCTCCGAGGCAAGCGGCCGGAGCTGCGCCCTCCTTCGCCCGCCTCCTTTCCGGCAGGCAGGTGGGGCTGCCCAACTGCACAGAGCGGCTCCACCCCTCCAGACACACGCTTCCCCGACACGCGTCTGCGGCTCCACGCGTGCACCGAGGGAAATCCTTTGTGCCTTGCCGCCAAGCTCTCCCACCTGCTCGGTGGCCGCAAGCCTCTCCCTGCCACCGCGCTGCCGAGGGAACCGCCGCCAGGGCTTCTGCCACGCTGCCGAGCAGATCAGCTGCTGGGCGGCCGAAGAAACCTTCCCTGGGTCTTCCCCACCACCCACGCAAAGGGGAAACCCCGATCTTCGGCTCCTCGATGCTGCGTCGCCGAGAGGATCACCGCCAGGGCTGCTGCTGCGCTGCCAAGCGGATCAGAGGCTGGGCGGCCGAAGAATCTTCCCTGGGTCTTCCCCGCCGCCCAGGCAAAGGGGAAACCCCAATCTTCACCTCCTCGCTGCTGCGCCGCTGAAAGGACCCTTTCAATTTTTTTCCAATGTAAGACATACCCCGAAAGTAAGACGTAGTGGGGCTTTTGGGGGTAAAAAGAAAGTAAGACACTGTCTTACTTTCGGGGAAACACGGTACAACAAGTAGGCTTAGTAGAAAATACCCACTGTGTCTTTAAACCTCTTCCCCTCTCTCCCTCCCTCCTTCTCTCTCCCTCCCTCCCTCTCTCCTTCTCTCTTCCTCTCTCTCTCTCTCTCCCTCCCTCCTCTCTTCCTCTCTCTCTCTCTCCCTCCCTCCTTCTCCCTTCCTCTCTCTCTCCGTCCCTCCCTCCCTCCTTCTCTCTTCCTCTCTCTCTCCCTCCCTCCTTCTCTCTTACTCTCTCTCTCGCTCTCTCTCCCTCCCTCCTTCTCTCTTCCTCTTTCTCTTTCTCTCTCTCCCTCCCTCCTCTCTTACTCTCTCTCTCGCTCTCTCTCCCTCCCTCCTTCTCTCTTCCTCTTTCTCTCTCTCCCTCCCTCCTTCTCTCTTCCTCTCTCTCTCTCTCACACACACACACATTTGTTCTCTTCCTCATTTCTTCAAACTGTCTGGCATAGAGGAAAGGTTGGCTTTGCACCTTAATAGGCCAGGGGGGGGGGGAGCAAGTAATAGATACCTTTCTAATATCTGCTCAATTTCTTCTGGATATTGGCATTAGCATGGTAATAAACGTTAAGGAGAATTGCTATAGTTACTTCTTACAAACACTTTATCAGATTTTAAAGGGAGCAAGTAAAGATCAAGAGACAAAATATTTAATATATTTTTGAGAGCAAAACTCATTTTAAAGAAGTTATCTCTGAAGCACATGTTTGCACGTGTGGAACTCAAGCTAAAGCAAAACTTTAAAATGAATTGTCTTTGTAAAGCTATCTATAAATGTTAACTATAAAATATTTCAAAACGGGTGCAAATGCAAGCATATCTTCTCTTTTGTGGGGTAACAAAAAAAGTGAAGAGTTTGCAGGTTATGTTTCAGTAAAACTATACTGAACCTAACTTACATACAAATATATGTAGTAACAAGGTTCACAATATTTATGGTTTTTCTTAAGAATGATAGAGAAAAAAATTCTACATGTACTTTTTTTAAAGGTTTTTTTTGTAGTTTCCCCCCTCAAAATGTAACCCCCAACACAGAAGATGAATCAGTTGGGCAGCATGTAAATGTTTTGTATCTTCTCTGTATCTTTTGTCTTTCTACTTTTTGATAAGGGATGGCATTGCTTAACTCAGAGATATCATTCAGTTGCTTTTTCTTCTGTATAATTTAATAAAATAAAAGAATGTGAATTAATTAAAATTAAAATCAAGCTAATTTATTCAGTTGCCAGGCTGGGGAACTTTTCTAGTGTAAAATACAGGTATTCCATATATCCATATATAGTCCAGTGTGGTGTGTGTTTATTTGGGTATCTCTGTCTGTCTGTCTGTCTGTCTGTCTGTCTGTCTGTCTGTCTGTCTGTCTCACTCTCTCTCTCTCTCTGTGTGTGTGTGTAAGTAATAAATGGTATGATAGGCATGTGAGTATTCTCACATAGTTTTTAAGAAAAACCACGGGGATCAACAACTTAGGTATAAAATGTTTCACGGTTCTAATCGATATATAAAATGCAAATTATCAGTACTATCCCTCATTTTTACAGATTTTTAGAGGTTACTATTTTTATTGTTACCTGTGGTGTAACATTCCAACCATCTTATTTTAAAGTTTTAGTAGAAAAACAATATTTTCTAAGCTCTGTCAGAAAGCGCTTTTCTGCTGGAAATAAGTATATTATAAGACCAAACTACTGCTTCAAGTAGGACTAAGAAATGTATAATCTATCATTACATTCAGTCCTTATTTCATAGCAACTCATTCTGAAATTCAGCATAAATAGGAACAATTTTCCGTCATTCCCGTTATGCAATACTGGACAACTAAACATTTTTTAGGTTTGGATGTTTAAACTGTCCAATTGATCTCCAAAAGAACCAAAAATAATAAGCTTGCTTTCTAAACAGAAAAACTCCTACTGATTTTTAAAGATTTTTTTTTAAAAGTTAAAATACTTTAATGAAAAATATTTTTAATTGAAACAGACATTAAGAAAAAGAGAAGCTCTTACCAGGTCACCAGGTTTTATGGAAATTGCTACTACTGCTCCAGGCATTGGCGATCTTATGATACTCGTACTATCCTCTGTCACTTTTTCCAGCATGTATTTGCTCAGTTCTGCAGCAAGTTGGCTCAACACACGCAATTTGTACTTGGGAAAAGGAAAAGAGACGAGAAAGAACTGTTACAAAAGCAAATTATATCAAAGCAGTATTGATTATTTTTTTTAAAAGAGCATGGTATCTAAAATCTAGAACAAGTATGTGCTAATATCTTAATCTTGCTTGGACATCTGGAAAATGAAAAAAAAAAGATATTGGTACCAGACTAAATTTGATAAGAATTAAAATACCCTAAAATAGAAAATACAATTTGCATCTTTAATAAAGTAAACTAATATTTTAAAATATATCTGTATTATAGATTTCATTATATATAATCCAGTATTTGTCATTATATACACTTTAACAAAATAGAACAAATTTTGTCTTTCTGCAAATGTTCAATTTGCAGTTTATTTTGTACATTACAAACCTTAACTAAAATGATTGTATTATTTTAATACCAGTTATATACACAGCTCAAAAAAATAAAGGGAACACTAAAACAACAGAATATAACTCCAAGTAAATCAAACTTCTGTGAAATCAAACTGTCCACTTAGGAAGAAACACTGATTGACAATCAATTTCACATGCTGTTGTGCACATTCAACTTTGTACAGAACAAAGTATTCAATGAGAATACTTCATTCATTCAGATCTAGGATGTGTTATTTGAGTGTTCCCTTTATTTTTTTGAGCAGTATATTATGTGCACTTTCTCTCTCTCTATCTTCTGTCAGTCATGCTTCCAAGAAGTAAATGTAAGAAAATTGATAACTTATTCAAGAGGTATAGCCCTATTAATGTACAAAACTAAAGATATTCCTCAAAAAAAAAGTGAAACAAAAAGATAGTTTTAATTTTTGCCTAAAAGTACAAAGCCCGCAGGTTGCAGTCTCTAAGATCATAGAATTGTGAAAATATAAGTTCAATTTAAGTAAACTATCAAAATAATCAGTACAAGCTAGTAAATTTACAAGTAAATGTTTTTGAACTTTCTGTGCTTTGTAAACAGGTTTGAACATTTTAATGTTAATGGAGCCAAAATGATTGCCAATATTTCAAGAGGGAAAATATATTCTCAGTTTTTACTATTTACTAATATATTTTACAAAGACACTGAAATTAATTTAATTTCATCTTTTTATATGGTCATCTGTTTTTAAAACTTGTTCTGGACATTGCTTTTAGGCTTCCAGCAGATGGCGACAGGAGTCCATGAGAAACTTTATTTTTGGCTATTAGTAGACAAAAGAACAAATGCAGCTCTTGGTTTTTAAAAAAATGTGAGTATTAGAATAGCAGATAATAATGTAATATACACTGAGACCAACCAGCCACGATATCTAGGATTTCTGATTGTTTTAACTCAGGTTTCACTAGTAGATCCTTCAGAAATTTAATAGCCCCAAAATGCAAATAAAATTAAATATTTTGGCTTTGATAACCAATCTATCACTTCTGAATACCTCAAGGAATTTGCTACAATAATCCATCTGTGGTAGGGTCTCTGCCCATTGAAAAGCAATATACAATCAGGGTTATGCCTAATATCACATATAATATAATATATTATAATAATATATAATATAATAATAATAATATAGTCTGGAGGACAGAAGAGAAAGGGGGGACATGATCAAAACATTTAAATATGTTAAAGGGATAAATAAGATCCAGGAGGGAAGTGTTTTTAATAGGAAAGTGAACACAAGAACAAGGGGACACAATCTGAGGTTAGTTGGGGGAAAGATCAAAAGCAACATGAGAAAATATTATTTTACTGAAAGAGTAGTAGATGCTTGGAACAAACTTCCAGCAGACGTGGTTGGTAAATCCACAGTAACTGAATTTAAACATGCCTGGGATAAACATATATCCATCCTAAAATAAAATATAGGAAATAGTATAAGGGCAGACTAGATGGACCATGAGGTCTTTTTCTGCTGTCAATCTTCTATGTTTCTATGTAGTATTATATAATAAAGTAAGACAAACAAATTAATAATGTTTGACCATTGAATCTCAGGATGCATTCTCAAACAGATCTTTTAGAAATAATTGGGCATAACCTTATCAGCATAATTCCATTTCATCTTGAAAGAGCGGAGTGGATGGGTCCCATCGTAGGTTAGCAAACATGCCCTAGAAACTGTCCAATGATCTAGTACATCTATTGTAATGGAATGATTGACATGTTTAAGAGAAAGTGTTCATTATTTCCAGATTTCTCAGTTTAGAGAAAGCAACCCTACATTGTAAAGAATACTGTTTAAATCCTCTGATTTATCCACAAAGTAATAATGTAACCAGAGACAGGCTAGGGAGCTACTGTACTTCAACCTAATAGTTTACATTTTATTTCTTGGTTACCAGAAGAACACTTAGTCCATCGAGACATACCAAACAGAAGATCAAAGTGATAATACATTTCATGCTTTTATATAATTCTCGTTCATTTTTGTGAGATTTTAATATCTCTTTGTAATAGGAGGGGAGAGCATTAAATACATCAGTTTGAGATATTATACTGTGCTGTTATGTGCTCTGTAAATAAGCTATTTAAAAAAAAAAGTTATTCTGCAAAACCAAACAGGATGGATATATTTTTAAACCCTTTATAACGAAAGCTAAGCTAAACAACATTCCCCGTTCTCTCCCCCTCCCTCCCCCTCCGCCCCCCCCCCCATATATAGGCACTTAAATTAACCAGGGCACCCATATACAGTAGGAATCATCATTTATGCACAAATCAGCAAGGATGTCACCAAATAAAATCTTCAACCTAATTTATGTAATTTTACATAATTAAAATTAATTATTCCATATTTAGGAAATTTTGCTTCACAACATTGAGTTAAAAACTGTTTTTGTTGCCTTGTATGTAACTTGGATAACTTTCACCCAAAGAGATAGATTATTATTGTGAAGACTACATTTTAATTTATTTCTATTATTCACTGATTTCTAGAGAAATGTACATCTAAAAATACATAGACTTTTCATATTATCTTGAGATTCCCCCACGAAAAAAGTCCCCTGGAGCACTAGCATCATTATTATAAAACATACTTCCCCACCACAAACACCCATACATCCCACAAACACAAAATAGATTCGTTTTGATAAAAACAATGTATATGGACTTTCTGTAATAAAGACTTAGGAATCTGTTGTGATACATGCAGGCATCTGAGTAAGAACCACAATTAATAAAATACATAAAGTGGATTACAAATGATATGATACAATTCTAAAAACTAAGGTTTACTTGTTATTTTTTTTAAATCTAATTTTTTTAAAATTAAAGTGACTTTAAATCATAAGTTTGTCCATTGCAATTTACAATTTCCGAGGGAGAAAAACATTTTCCAATTGCAATACACAAATAACTATCTCATAGAATCTCTTTTCAAGCAAAATGCACATATGACACAAAGAACATAGCAAGGACCTTAATGGGATTTATAGCAAAAGTTATCAGAATTGTTATGTTCCACAATAGGCCAAATAACATATTCTGCTTACACTGTGAGTTTTCAATGTACTAACATGTACTAAGATCTGATGGTGTTTAAAGGATATGGTTCTTTCTGCAAATTATAATGGCAATGGTATTTTTGTCTTCCTTCTGTTAAAATTTATCTAAGTTATACGGCAAGACAAAAAATAAATTATAATACCAATTATCTGAAAAGTATCCATTCATCGGAGAATGAATTACTGTATAAAGTTATACCTGAATGTAATTTATATCAAAGGCTAAAGGAAATGTCATTCCAATGTAGATTGGAAATGATGATTAGACCTTAGAAAGAAACACAAATCCAGGTAGATCTCTAGGTCACTATCAGATATTATATGCTGCCCTGGCTTCATACTGCAAAATATGTTTTCTTTTGATATATTTTTAGGCTTTAAAAAAATCTGTAGCACTTCAAAAGTAAGCGTTGCATGTTTCTGAAAGTAACTCAAGTTTGCAACGTTAAATGGAAAACAGTTTCAGTTCTCACAATCAGCCATCAACCAGTATCAGAGAATATATCTGAGATTGCACAGAATAGACACTCAAAGTGTCTCCTGACTGCTGTGTAGCACAAGCTTCCTTGTCTCCATTATGTTCCCTACCAATCCTTCTGCTTATTCCTATTTTAGTATTCCCCTCTCTCTGGATACTTTCTCTGCAGGACTCTTTGCTTTGCTTGGAATGAGATGTGAGAGCCAGTAAGCAAAGAGGCTTTTAAAATGCAGGCCTTTGTTATTGATGGGCTTATTCCTTTTCTTTTTGTATTTGTTTATTGTTCTTTGGCTTGTTTGGGGGGGTGGGGGGTGAAAAAGAGCTATTGTAATTTTTTTTAAAAAAGTTAGCTTCAACAGTGAACTTTTAGGGGGGAAATCCTTTGGAAGCACAGTGATGGACTTGCCCACGCACAGGATGTTAAAAGTGTTATAAAGTGGACCCTTTTCTGTTTTAAAGAAAATGCTATTTGGTGAATATTTTGGCTTCGTAGAATCTCAGTTATTTATTTATTTATTTTATTTATTAATCAGATTTGTATGCTGCCCCTCTCCGCAGACTCGGGGCGGCTCACAGCAATAATAATAATACAATATAAACAAATATAATATTTAAGTTAATTTAAAACCCCAATTTAGAAACCAATCATACATACTAGCATACCATGCATACATTTTATAAGCCTAGGGGGAGGGAAAGTATCAATTCCCCCATGCCTGACGACAGAGGTGGGTTTTAAGGAGCTTACGAAAGGCTAGGAGGGTGGGGGCAACTCTGATATCTGGGGGGAGTTGGTTCCAAAGGGTCGGGGCCGCCACAGAGAAGGCTCTTCTCCTGGGCCCCGCCAAATGACATTGTTTAGTTGACGGGACCCGGAGAAGGCCAAATCTGGGACCTAACTGGTCGCTGGGATTCGTGCGGCAGAAGGCGGTCCCTGAGTTAACATCATGCGTCTTCCCAAAAGCATTCCTTCATCAAATAGTTTCTCAGTTTAAGAAAAAAACAGTTTGAATCAGTGGGGTCTATGGATTGCGCAGTATCAGGGTGTCCAGGGGGAAAGCATTTTAAATTCCCTGATATTACCCTGACATTTCCCTGTAACTTGCCATTTAGTTAAGACGCGGTCATAGATGACATCATACCAAACGGCTAAGCCATGGAGAAATATTGGTAGCTGACGAAGCAAGCTGTTGCCACAGTTATGCTCATTTTTGCTTGACTCTGCCAGGCAGCGCAGGTTTTCCAGGTTTGCTGGACACCTGAGCACATATCAAGGATGTTAACTTCTGGACTGGTTCAAGAAGAAATGTAACTTGAGGAAATGTAAATGTGAAAATGGGAGAAGACCATAAGAACTCAACAATACCTGGCTCTGAATGGGGGAGTAGACTGAAAGCTTTCAAACATCGCCAACTTCACCAAATACAGCACAACTACTTCTTGATTGCAAGCGGGATGAATTGAAAAGTGACTGGGCCTTGCATGAAAAAAAGGATTTTAAAGTTTTTTAAAAATAAAGCAAAGATTGAGGGACGAATGTTGCAGAAGTCCAGTTGAATTAACTTACTGAAGTGGGGGAAAGACAGCATGAATTAGGAATTGCAAACAGAAAATGTAATTGCAAAGAAAAAATAATACTGACCACAAGCTTGCATGAAAAAAGGATTTTAAAGTTTAAAAATAAAGCAAAGATTGAGGGACAAATGTTGCAGAAGACCAGTTGAATTAACTTACTGAAGTGGGGGAAAGATAGCATGAATTAGGAATTGCAAACAGAAAATGTAATTGCAGAGAAAAAATAATACTGACCACAAGCTGCTTCAAACCTCCTTAAGTAAGGCATCAGTCACACCTTGCTTCATTCACAAGTGTTCTTGTAGTGGAAGCTAGATTTGCTAGTTTATACACTCCAACATGCTCCTTTAGGCAAGCATTTCCCAAGAAGGACTAGGCCTTACAAAGCAGATTCCTTTGGCTTTAAGTTAAGGTTGACCAATCAGAGTCAAAAGCACAGGGAAATAGACTGTGTGTGTGTGCAGCTACAACACAGACAAGGTAAAATGAACAGATAACAACTCAGCTGTTTGAATAGCCGCGCTCTGTACATCTGTAGTCAGTGGAGCAGTCTGTTAACATAATGCTTTGACAACTCCATCAGTGTAGTCTCAAGGTTCTTGTCAATCAGGACACATCATTTAATACAACAGCACTCAAAGGATTTTCCCTCCTATAAGCCAAATGACAGCATATCTACAGCTCTATTTACACCAGCACTTACTTCTGTTTACAAGGCTCTCGTAATTAGAAAGTATGCAACAGGCAGCAATATTATTCAGATCTCCATTTTGCCAGCCTGCCATGCAAAGTGTGATCTTACTTCACAGAGTCATGCTAAATGACAAAAGCGCTATTTTTCTTCGGTCTCTGCGCTCAGACAGCACTTCATTTGCAGCTATCTATAATTAGATTAATGGTGTAGTGCGGCACAAAGAAGGCCCACTTTACATCAGCTAGCATATGAATTAGGACAAACACTTATTTCAATTCCAGGCAGAGAAAAGCAGTGACTAGGGTATTTAGCATACCCTTTATGGTGGAATGAGATGTTAATTGTGTACCATTTACCTCTAAACTGCTTGCTTGTTGTATAAATCACTGGACTAATTGATGCAGAAATAGAAACGTAGCCACAGGCAAGAAAGCAGGGGAATGAGAGCTGAAGGTGGTGGATAAAGGATTATCCAGTAAAAAAACCGTATGGAGATGAGGTTCCTTTGAAACCTGCTCATGAGCTGAAGACTTCTTGAAAAACTACAAATAAGTGACATAGTGATGTGTTGAGAAAGAGTTTACCTCATGGCTTAAGGAACAGCGTATTGAGGAGAGAGAGAAAGTAAGGGACATCAGCAGAAAACTAAATTGTGTTTTCAAGTGAATTCCAGTAAGATGACATGTTAGTTTGTTGTAGGAAAGCCAAATCCAGTAACCATTGCTTTATTATGATTCTAATTCTTTATGGACTAGAAGCTATTTTATCCGATGCATGAAAAGGGCTCCAATCCACAAAGGGACTTTTGGTTATTAGAAAATTAGAAGTACAAGAAATAAATAACTTGGGTACAATTAAGAGTTTTTATTTCAGATATCAAAAGAATCCGTCTTGTTCAGTAAGTAGACTTTTTTGGGAGGGAAACAGAAACAACTAGAAAATTATGCAAGAGAAAAACCAAGAAAAGGCTGAATGGGAATTAGAGAATTAACAGTTATAAATAAGGTAATTCTCAGAAAGTAACAATTGCAAAGATTTGCAAAACACAAATGTTCCACAAATGTTCATAGGCTCAAAACAACTTTTTCAGAGTTTTCCCACTGTAAGTAGTCAATGTGGTAAAAGGGGAAAGCATTTTGTCATATTGCTCACAAAGGTCAGCCATCAACTCATTGTAATATATATTGTGTTCTTATTTCTTACTATTGCCAAATAACTGATAGTATCTTCCCAATTCTATTGAAGAGGTTTTACATACTAAATTTTTCAATATAAAAATAATCTTTGCATTGAGTAACATAAAATTGCTTTGTTTGAACTGTGTATTTTGTAACATTTGTATTTTGTGTAACCTGGTAAACACTTGAAATAAAATTCTAGATTATATTCCAATTTTAATTCATATTTCAGGAAAAATGGATATACAGTGTTCCCTCGATTTTCGCGGGTTCGAACTTTGCGGAAAGTCTATACCACGGTTTTTCAAAAATATTAAATAAAAAATACTTTGCGGGTTTTTTCCCTATACCATGGTTTTTCCCACCCGATGACGTCATATGTCATCGCCAAACTTTCATCTGCCTTTATTAATAAATATTTTTTTAATAAACTTTAATAAATAAACATGGTGAGTAATAATCTGAATGGTTGCTAAGGGAATGGAAAATTGCAATTTAGGGGTTTAAAGTGTTAAGGGAAGGCTTGTGACACTGTTCATAGCCAAAAATAGTGTATTTACTTCCGCATCTCTACTTCGCAGAAATTCGACTTTTGCAGGCGGTCTCGGAACGCATCCCTGCGAAAAGCGAGGGAACACTGTACTTCACATTTATTTTTAAAGTATGCAGAATATGTGAACTATATTCTGAATACAAAAAGGGTTTAGCCATTTATTTGTGACTATCAAAGTCCTGAATCTAACTGGAAGCATGGGACATAAGCATTATCAAAACTAGGAAAAAAACATGAGATGAGAGAAATGTATTCATATTATAAATCTGAAAACAAAAATGAATACCTCTTTAACTTTATGGCTAGCTTAAGAAAGTTTGGGAATGACAATTTTCCCTAGCAGAGCTATTTAGTATTTTGAGTCACAATTTGTTCCATAGTTCTAATTATCTCCGTGACAAAATTATAAAAGTTGGAATCTGAAAATGATTCAAAACATGTAGCATTAGCTGTATAAGCCAGACATATTCTAAATAAAGAGTGGTATTCTGAATGAGGTTGGTGCAATTAATGAATTGATTCATTAAAGCAGTTGTTTGTGTGTGTGAAAAAAAGTGTATTTCGGTGGAATATTGTCTGGACGTGGTCTGACCAAAGAATTGAAAACTACTGCAAAACAATTCCTGCTTAATTAATCTTTCCAGACCCCCCAGAAGGATATCACAGTATCACAGAATTAGAGCTGACACGGGGGAATGAGAAGGTATGAGCTAACTATTTCAGGCAAATTTGTATAGAAGATTACAAGCCCTGAAAAAGAGGAGAGCATGAGAAACTCAAAATAAACCTCTCCATTTTGTTTAGTATAGATGGAACAGAAAAAATCTGGACACCCATCTTATGAATGGTACGCTCTTATGGTATAGTACACTCTCTGTGTGTATTATAAAGACCAAGAACCATTCTTTTTTTTTTTTAAAGAATGGAATGGAATAACCTCCAAATGGTGCTAATTCACTTACATAAAATCACCCAGAAGGATTCTCATTCTTCCCATATGTTCCATCTTTCAGAATCCATAGTAAAACTACATGTTAATTTGATTTTGTGGAAAAGAAACATCACTGATGTAACTTAATAAAGTAACCCCTGAAGGATTTAGCAATGCAAGAAATCATATATATATATATATATATATATTTAAAAAAAAACTCAACTCATCCCACAATCTATGTTGAAAGTAGATGATGGGTTTCAGGCAGTGGTGGGCTACGAGCCGGAACGCTAAACTGTGCTTGCCACCACGGCTTGTAAGTTCTTGCGGGACTAGCGCGATTTTGCTGCTGCACCTGTGGAGATAGCAAAACCGCGCACAGAGCCGCAGGTAAAACCTCACCGAAACACAGCCGCAATTTTGCTACCTCCACAGACGCAGCAGTAAAATCGTGCTGGTCCCGCAAGAACTTACGAGCCGCGGCGGCGAGCACAATTTAGCATTCCAGCTCGTAGTCCATCGCTGGTTTCAGGCCTGGAAGATGTGAAAGTCACTGAGAAAATTATATTACTTAATTTTTCAGTTAAAGGCCAAAACAAACATGCTTGCTAGGAAATTTTAAAAAGGCCATTGTGAAAAAACTAAGTGGTATAGACAAATGCCATTGCCAATGTAAAAACTCAACCAAATTGCTAAACCACTGAGTGACTGATAGTGGTGGCAATTGCAACTCCTTTGGTGACTCCAGAAACCTGTCAGCTAAAATGAAGAGATTATCTTCCTCCTCTGAGAGTTAAGAAACACATTATTTGATGAGCTTGCCACTGCATGCAGTGTAGAAGCATGAAAGCATAAAGTATAAGAAAGGTAGTTTCATTTTCTTGCAACAAGCACAGGCAACACCTCTCTTTTGCAAAAAATATATTACAGTGATACCTTGTCTTATGAACTTAATTGGTTCCGGGAGGAGGTTCGTAAGGTGAAAAGTTCGTAAGACGAAACAATGTTTCTCATAGGAAACAGTGGAAAACTGATTAATGCGTGCAAGGCCCCCCCCATCGCAAAAACGGCACTCCGCTGGGTGCCGCCGCCCGTCTGTCACCTTCTGAAACAGCCGGGCGCTTCTCGGCGTTCTCCTGAACGCCGAACGCGAAAAGTTCAGCAAAAGTTCAGGTTCGGGTTCGGGAGAACGCTGAGAAGCGCCACTCCCCATCTGTCACCTTCCGAAAAAGCTGGGGGGCATCTCGGCATTCTCCCGAACGCCGAACCCAGAATTTCGGCAAAAACTCGGGTTCGGCGTTCGGGTTCAGGAGAAAGCCGAGAAGCGCCGCCGCCAGTTGTCACCTTCGCAGAAGAGCCGTGGAGCTGTCGGCCGGTCGGGAGACTCAAACGGAGGTGGGGAATCCCAATAGGGAATTTCAAGGGCGGAGCTTTGACGCCACGAAGACGTCCTTCCTGGAGTCTATGTTTCGACCGGCCATCCTAGGATCACAAAAACGAGCACTTCACTTGCAACCTAAGTCCACTGGTGGGGCATCCCGACAGCGGTGGCGGGTTCGTAAGGCGAAAATAGTTCGTAAGAAGAGGCCAAAAAATTCCGAACCCCGGGTTTGTATCTCGAAAACTTCGTATGACGAGGTGTTCGTATCACGAGGTATTATTGTACTACTTAAATTTCCCTCAACACAGTGATGGGCTCCTACGGGTACAGTCAGTTACGCAGAACTGATAGAAAAATGCTGGTCAGGTACAAAGAACCGGTAGAAAATAATTTTTTTCTTCTTTTTTCCTCTTCTGGGCTCTGGGTATGTTTTTACTACCGCAGTAAATGAGGTTGAATGTGTATAATTTTAGAAGAGCTGCGCATGCATACAGTTTATATAGTAGATAATGTATATTTTTGTGTGCTTGTGTGTAATATATGTATGTACACATATGGCATATATACACAGAATTAAATAATATATTTTGGATGTTCAGTAATAATAAATAGATAGGGAAATTATATCTCTTTGAGGTGAGGAGAGGCCAGGCACCCTAACCCTAACCCAAACCCTTGACATGAGTGACGTCAATTTGGCCACTTTTAAGCCAGTCACATGACCTTTAAGCCACCCCCCAGTCACATAATTGTCAAGCCACTCCCACCTGGTCACATGGCTAGCAAGCCACACCCACAAAAAGCCACGCCCATAGTGTGGTAGTAAAAAAATTTGCAGTCCTTCACTGCCTCAACAGTTACAGAATCTTACTTCTAGCAGTGCAGCTAGCAAAATATTGCAATGGGTGAACATTTTTCTGAAAGCAGATGAACTAAATCATGGCATGATATGGTCTGTTTCCCAACTTCTGGTGGGCCCAGTAACTGGCTCATGTTTCATCCTCCTCTCCCCTCCAAAGTCTTCCCTGGAGCCAGGGGTTTCGTAAACTTGCCTTTCGTAAACTTCTTAAAACCCACCTCTGTCATCAGGCTTGGGGGAACTGAGACATCCCCCCCTTGCCTATGTAATTTTGTGCATGATATGACTGTGTGTAAGTATTTTACCTATTGGGTTTTTTTTTCTTTTTAATGTAAAACTGTTATTTTAGATTTTAATTATTAGATTTGTTACCATGTATTGTTTTTAGCGCTGTTGTGAGCCACCCCGAGTCTACGGAGAGGGGCGGCATACAAATCTAATAAATAATAATAATAATAATAATAATAATAATAATAATAATAATAATAATTTGAACCCTTTGAACCCTTTGTACTCCACCTGGTCAACTCTTAAACCTTGTTTGCAACAACAATCAAAAATATATGGAGGTTATCAGATGGTCTTTAAAACAAGGAAGAAAAAGGTTGGAAGGTTTGTGTCATTTGTATTACAGTATATACCTTAAAAAAACCCAATAACTTTGTATTTGTATTTATTAGATTTGTATGCCGCTCCTCTCCGAAGACTCGGGGCGGCTAACAACAATATAAAAAGACAATATAAACAAATCTAATAACTTTGCTGCTATTGACATAGAGAATTCCAAAAGGTTGAATGAGCTGCCCAACAAAACCACACAGATGTGAAGTTTATCAACAGAAGGGCACTAATGTGTATTGTTCTAGACGCTGCAGAGGCAATTTCTTAATATGTAGCAATTATTGTAATTATATGATGACAGCTTAATGCTCAAGTAATTTCAATAGCTCCTCCCAGATGCAATCATGCAACCTCCAACTTGGTGCGCAATAAAAGGAGCATCCCTGCGTCTTCCATGACACTCAGGTTCAGAAGTTGAAATTTCAGTCGCCAGGCTAATAAACAGCTGCCCACGATCCTCTTTTATCATTAATGGAACTGACAAGCCCAAATAACGCAAGCTAGAACCAAATTACCCATGGCTTTCATGAAATGGAAAGAAATAGAGACAGAAATAAACTATGTTGATTACATGGAAATAACATCTCCCAAGTGTGCAGCTAGTTGACACAAATGGAAATGCACCGAGTGGGGAAAAAAGAGCTGTGAAGCCCGAGTTCCTAATCATTAATCACTTTTTTTTCCCCCATGACCATTTAAACCATCCCATTACAGCCTGCAGCAATAGGGAAAAATCCCCATCGGTTTTATGTCAGCAATGATGGTGTTAACAGGAGAAAATATATGGTTTGTTCACTTAGATTCAAGTCCCACAACATTTGCTACCTTTAATTGAAAAAGGCAGTTAAACATGAAGTAAATCATTCTATTAGCTTAGGCTATTTGATAACATCCGATGGATAGTGTCAATATGTTACACCGACACAATCCATTATTTAATCATTCCTGGCTGTACACATGGAGTTCTGATGCTACAGGGAACAAGTTCCTTCTCTCTCAGTCTCTTCCCCTCTGATTTAGTCAAAATAAAAATCAGGGAGGACAACTTTCATCTCAACATTTACTGTAACAGTAAATGTTGTTGTTGTTGTTATTATTATTTATTAGATTTGTATGCCGCCCCTCTCCGGAGACTCGGAGCGGCTCACAACAACAAAACAGTACAAATCCAATGGTTAAAACAATTTAAAACCCTTAATATAAAAAAGAATCATACATCCTGCATTGGCTGCCGATCAGTTTCCGGTCACAATTCAAAGTGTTGGTTATGACCTTTAAAGCCCTACATGGCATTGGACCAGAGTACCTCTGGAACCACCTGTTACCACACAAAACCCAGCGACCAATAAGGTCCCACAGAGTTGGCCTTCTCTGGGTCCGGTCGACTAAAAAATGTCGTCTGACGGGCCCCAGGGGAAGAGCCTTCTCTGTGGCGGCCCTGGCCCTCTGGAATCAACTCCCCCGGAGATTAGAACTGCTCCCACCCTCCTTGTCTTCCGTAAACTACTCAAGACCCACCTATACTGCCATGCATGGGGGATTTGAGACATCTTTCCCCCAGGCTCCTTATAATTTATGTTTGGTAAGTATGCGTTGTCTGGTTTTAATATGATACGGTTTTAGTTATTTCTTTTAATATTAGATTTGTGCCACTATAATATTGCTTTTACCATTGTTGTGAGTCGTTCCGAGTCTTCAATTTCCCCATGCCTGGCGACAGAGGTGGGTTTTAAGGAGTTTGCGAAAGGCAAAGTTACTATTTGTGTTCCAATTATGTGCATCATTTACAGACTTTTGAAGAACCCAAATAAAATAACTGCCAAAGAGACTTAGTCATCCCCAAAATAGTTGCGAGATGGGTAAATACAAAGTAAAAGACAAACTTGTGACGATTCTCCTTTCCATACTCGGTATTGGGTTTCTTACCGCTACGAGCCACTTTACAAGCCACTCTGGCCACCGGTAGCGAAAATCGTGATTTGTGCGCAGCTCAGGGTGACTGGCGGGTGGGCGGACACATCTTGGCAAAATTTTGCTTCTGTGCATGCGCAGAATGCAAAATCTCACCAGGGTCAACCAGAGCTGCGTGCACATTGCACCGGTATTGGTGGCGAGTAGGCCCCGCCGCCTGCTGAGGACCCTCAGAATACTATCAACACTCTTATGTGTTCTTGTCTTTTTACAGAGCAGATTATCATCCCCGCTAGATGAACTAGGCCAGGAAACTAACTTCCCAGGAAGATTAGTTTTACTATATCAGAGGTCCCCAACCCGCCAGGCAGTGAGCTGTTCAGAACCGGGCCATCCAAAGCAGCAGGCCAGCACATCCCCAATTGCACAAGGAGCAGAACCATCCCCTCTCCCCTACCTGCCAGTCTGCAAATCTGGAAAGATTGGAGAATTCTGTACTATACCACTATTTAGCTCATACCAGTTGTTGCCTTAAAATATATCCATCTAAAAGGAGGTAATAAAGACAGAATAAATGGTGCCTAGTGGTGAATCGCAGCTCTGACAAATAAAGAGGATATCTGGGATCCGAATAGTTGATACTTTCAGGCTCAAGTTAACTGGCAACAAAGAAAGGACCCTTCCCACACTCTTGAAAGTAGGCTGTGCAAGTTACCTGGCTGCCAAAGAGTCACTGGAAGTTGGCAATCAAAATGTTATACGAGGTTACTGGTTCAATTAAACACTAAGGTTTTGAGCATGTCAATGAGAAAAATGAAGCTACTTCAAAATGTTATTTATTTATTTATTTATTTATTTATTTATTTATTTATTTATTTATTTATTTATTTATTTATTTATTTATTTATTTATTTATTTATTTATTTATTTATTTATTTATTTATTTATTTATTTATTTATTTATTTATTTATTTATTTATTTATTTATTTATTTATTTATTTATTTATTTATTTATTTATTTATTGGATTTGTATGCCGCCCCTCTCCGTAGACTCGGGGCGGCAAACAACAGCAATAAAAACAGCATATAACAATCCAATATTAAAACAGTTTAAAAACCCTCATTATAAAACCAAACATACATACAGACATACCATGCATAAAATTGTAAAGGCCTAGAGGGAAAGAGTATCTCTGTTCCCCCATGCCTGGCGGCAGAGGTGGGTTTTAAGAAGCTTACAAAAGGCAAGCAGGGTGGGGGCAATTCTAATCTCTGGGGGAGTTGGTTCCAGAGGGCCGGGGCCGCCACAGAGAAGGCTCTTCCCCTGGGTCCCGCCAAGTGACATTGTTTAGTTGACGGGACCGGGAGAAGACCCACTCTGTGGGACCTAACTGATCGCTGGGATTCATGCAGCAGAAGGCGGTCCCTGAGATAATCTGGTCTTTAGGGGCACAATATAGTAACTCTTTACGTGACTTAAAGATGGGGAAGAGGATAACTAATACTCTAATAAGTATGTACGTTTCATTTCTCCTGAGTTTCCAGCCCAAAATTGGAGACCTCTGTAATTCTTCAAAATAAACTAACATAGTCATTACCATTGGGAGACAAAGGCTGATAATTTTTTTAAATGTTTTCTCTATTTATTAACATTTAAACAAATGCACACTGTTGCTCATTATTTTCCCCATATTGCAACAGATGCATATTTCTAGCACTTATGCTATAGTGCCTCAAGATCTGACATTACTACATGTCTGTATTTTATTATTTTATTGTTTAAAAGATGAGGGGTCTGCTTTAATAGAGAAAATTCATTCAACAAGTCCTCCAATGATTAAAAAACAGCCAACTCAGCTTAGCTCTTTGATGACTAGTAAACTATTTAACATTTGCATACAATCTGTTATATATTTTATATACAGATCACTGTCATACGAAATGATACTTTCAGGGTGCCTAAATTAATCCACTGAAGGCAATGTGAATATCTGGAATTATTTACAAAGCAACACTGAGAAACAAGCAGAAATTATTCTGTTAATCTACCAGTTAGAAACATAGAAACATAGAAGACTGACGGCAGGAAAAGACCTCAAGGTCCATCTAGTCTGCCCTTATACTATTTTCTGTATTTTATCTTAGGACGGATATATGTTTATCCCAGGCATGTTTAAATTCAGTTACTGTGGATTTATCTACCACGTCTGCTGGAAGTTTGTTCCAAGGATCTACTATTCTTTCAGTAAAATAATATTTTCTCATGTTGCTTTTGATCTTTCCCCCAACTAACTTCAGATTGTGTCCCCTTGTTCTTGTGTTCACTTTCCTATTAAAAACACTTCCCTCCTGGACCTTATTTAACCCTTTAATATATTTAAATGTTTCGATCATGTCCCCCCTTTTCCTTCTGTCCTCCAGACTATACAGATTGAGTTCATTAAGTCTTTCCTGATACGTTTTATGATATTATTTAGAGATTTCAAATACATTCAATAACTGAGCTTTGTTTAAAACTGTTATGATTTTCTAGTATCACAAAAGAAAAATCAACTTAAAGCAACCTATTGTCTGTGAGAATCTCCACTCCCTTGAGATTTTACAAAATAATCAGTAGCATTATTTTGTCTACTGATTATACTCACCATTTTTTAAATTAAATAGGCTTGTGTAATCATGCTGTGTTAAGACCTGCTTTTCATTTTCTTATCTAGAGAAAAATCATTAAGACCTCATCTTAATGATCAATTAATTAAAAATTATAAAAAAGATGAATTACATTATCTTCAATTCCTGAACTTTGTTTGCGGATTTATTTCCGCCCATAGTAACATCTGGTTTAAGTGACTAACCCTTCTGTAGCAAATGCCGCAATATTTTATGTTCTTTGCCCCAACTCAAAAGGTAAAGAACATGTTGTAGACAGATAATGGTTTCTGGAATTATTTGGAATGTTCCCACATTTATGCATTTTCCTTCCAGGTTTTTTTTTTTAAAAAAAGTTATTCCAATAGGAAAAGAAATTCATTAGAATTAAAAACACTGGTAGCTATTATATTTGAGGGAGTGGAGGAAAATATCACAGTCATACCTTCCATGGCTTTAAAGATTTGACCTTAACTATTGGGGCACAGGACTATGTAAGGCTGACCCAAGTTCTGCATATAAATGAAAATTGAATACTCAAGGATAACAGGAGAGGTTGACCACAGAGTAGAAAATTAGCAACTTGGATTGGGCATGCAGAATAAAATGCTTTAGGAAAAAACCTAAACAAAACATTATTTTGTTTCTTTGAACACACCTTCCTAAGCCATACACCAAAATTCAATGGGATTTTAACCCGGGCAGCCTGCTTATAAGGCAATAGCTTTAACCTCTATGCCAGTGTTTTTCAACTAGTGTGCCACGGCACACTAGTGTGCCATGAGACATGGTCAGGTGTGCCGCGAAGCTCAGAGAGAGAAAGAAAGCAAGAGAGAGAGAAAGAAAGAGAAAGAAAGCAAGAGAGAGAGAGAAAGAAAGCAAAAGAGAGAAAGAGTGAGCGAGAGAAAGAGAACAAGAGAGAGAGAAAGAGAACAAGAGAAAGAAAGAAAGAAAGAAAGAGAGAGAGAGAGAGAGCAAGAGAGTGAGAGAAAGCAAGAGAGAGAGAGAGGGAGGGAAGGAGAGAAAGAGAAAGACATAGAGGAAGGTAGGGAGGGAGAGAGAAAGAGAACAAAAAGAGAGGATGGAAGGAAGAGAAAGAAAGAGGGATGGAGAAAGAAAAAGAAAGAGGAAGGAAGGGAGAGAAAGAGGGAGAGAGAAATAGAGTGAAAGGGAGGAAAAGAGAGAGAGAGATAATTTTTTATCCAAACTTTTTTTAGCCCCCCCTCCCGCCCCATGTGCCCCAGGGTTTCGTAAATGTAAAAAATGCGGCTCAAAAAGGTTGAAAGTCACTGCTCTAAGCCACAGGTTCTCCTCCTGTATCAGCTTGTACCAGGGAAGAGTTATATATGTTTTTTTCTATGAGAGCTAAATAGCTTGAAATAAAGCTATACTAGTCCCCCTCCATTTTCATTATCAGCAAAAGTATGTTACACGTATAGAAAATAGTTTGTTGGCTATAAGCAACTTCCTGAATGGCCCCTTGAGGGGCCGAGAGGCAAAAAGGAAGCAGTATGCTCCCTCCCATATTTGGGTATACCAGGGTGACACATACACACACAGAAATTATCTGCAAATAGCATTTCTAAACCATGTTAATTGTAGCATGTTCAAACTGGCTGAAAGAAATTGGCCAGATAGATTAAAGCTATGTTATTATTTTTTTATTGCAAGAGTATAACCTTCAATTATAAGGAGATGGTGAAAAAAATTAAAGACTGCCTTGGCTTTTTTGAAAAGAAAGTTATTATTATTATTATTATTATTATTATTATTATTATTATTATTATTATTACTATTACTATTATTACTATTACTACTACTATTATTATTATTATTATTATTATTATTATTATTATTATTAATTAGATTTGTATGCCGCCCCTCTCCGAAGACTCGGAGTGGCTCACAACAGCAAAGCACAGTACAAATCCAATGATTAAAACAGTTAAAACCCTTAATATAAAAACAGTCATACATCCCAAACAAACCATACATAAAACGGAATGGCCAGGGGGTTTAGGAGTTTGCGAAAGGCAAGGAGGGTGGGGGCAGTCCTGATCTCTGGGGGGAGTTGATTCTAGAGGGTCAGGGCTGCCACAGAGAAGGCTCTTCTCCTGGGTCCTGCCAGATGACATTGTTTCATCGACAGGACCTGGAGAAGGCCAACTCTGTGGGACCTAATCGGTCACTGGGATTCGTGCGGCAGAAGGCGGTCCCGGAGATATTCTGGTCTGGAAGCCCAAGTTGCGGACCCTCTCTGAGGGGGTTAGTAATTTCCCCCACTCCCCAGGGTAATGGGGAAAAAGTCCTGGAAATGAGTCTACGGAGAGGGACGGCATACAAATCCAATAAATAAATAAATAAAAATATTTGCAAAATAAATTAATTCTCAGATTGTACTACACTCTGGATTCAGGCTCACAAGAAACTGATCTGGATTGCTTTCATGGATATCTATTAACTTGAATACTAACAAATACTGTATAAGCATGTAATAGACTCAATGGGAACATTTGTTATGACGAGGCGGTTCCATGGATTAAGTTTTTAATAATGTGTCATGATATAAAATAAGAAAATGCAACAATAAATGTTTTCAGGATAGCATCTGTAGTTACCTAAAAATTCTTCATACCATGGATATACAGCTATCTTTGGTCATAAGTTGTTTGCAGTACTAATAAAGGTATCCCTTCCATGTTTTTTTATACTGACATTTTGATTTCATTTCTGCACACAAGTTAGTCAGATTGACTATTGGAATGAATAAAAAATAGAGTAGAGTAGAACAGACCAGAATAGAAATATTGAGATAAAATGCTGGCACATAACAATTGTGCAATGTTTCATAAATATCAAATCTGCATCACTTATGGGCTTATTCATAGTTACAAACTTCAGATATGTGACATGCATTATTATTATTATGGCAGTCAATTGAATACAGCGTAACCATCGCTGTTTTCAAGAATCTGTTTTATATCCCACTTATACACTAAATGTGACCATTTTCAAACCCCGAGGACTGCCTGCACAGCCCCATCATGGTTCCATTTACGCAAATAATGATTATGCATTGATCTAGAAATGACACACGTTTAATGCTTTTATGAAATCATGGGTCAGATTATGCAGTGTGCGGGGAGACAACTATTTTGTGAGTCGTCTTTAAAGATTAGATATATTTATTGAGGAGAAAATGCATAAAATTGCAAATTTAAGTGTGTTTGCAACAAGAGAGTTTTCAACTCTTTCCACCCTGCTGAGCCAGTCTCTAAATTGAAGCTTTTTCTGCCAAGCATTTCACATTAAATTATGGAGTTTTCTCAAGGGCTAAAGAAAACAGTTATTAAGAGTGTGAGCTTTGGCCGTTATTTCATAATTGAGTTAACCTCCATCCTCAGGGCAAAATTTTGCAGCTGTTGTTTGAAGTGCGTTAGATTTTTGTTTTTGTTTTCTAATTAGACTTAATTTTAGTGTATCACAGTTAAGAATACAGTGCAAAGACAACCTATACTTGAGGAGATATCTTTTTTTTCCAGGTAATTGTAAATTATATCTGATCCTCATCTGGTCAATCAAAACTCGGAAAGTATTTTGGAAGGAATGCAATGTATAGCTATGACATCTATCCTGGATTGAAGCTGAGATATGAGTTATTTATTACAAATCAACACATAAAGATATAAGATTAAGAAATAGTCTGATTTCTATATTAGAAAAATAGAAACATAGAAGTCTGACGGCAGAAAAAGACCTCATAGTCCATCTAGTCTGCCCTTATACTATTTTTTGTATTTTATCTTAGGATGGATATATGTTTATCCCAGGCATGTTTAAATTCAGTTACTGTGGATTTATCTACCACGTCTGCTGGAAGTTTGTTCCAAGGATCTACTACTCTTTCAGTAAAATAATATTTTCTCATGTTGCTTTTGATCTTTCCCCCAACTAACTTCAGATCGTGTCCCCTTGTTCTTGTGTTCACTTTCCTATTAAAAACACTTCCCTCCTGAACCTTATTTAACCCTTTAACACATTTAAATGTTTCGATCATGTCCCCCCTTTTCCTTCTGTCCTCCAGACTATACAGATTGAGTTCATTAAGTCTTTCCTGATACGTTTTATGCTTAAGACCTTCCACCATTCTTGTAGCCCGTCTTTGGACCCGTTCAATTTTGTCAATATATTAAGGTTTTTTTAATGTGTTTACTATTTGTTTTAACGGTATAACATTTTAATATGTGTTAAATGATAGCGTACATTTTTATATTTTATAAATCAAATGCAGTTACCTTCACAATTTAGCTGGTATTAGGGACAATAACAATTTGAATTTTGACACGATTCTGGCAATAATTAGAAATTTATCCTTCAATATTTATTTCATGACGATTTTTCTATAAAGGAAAATGCATAGCGGTAATAGGAACAGTATTGTTCAATAGGAAGAAAAAGAACGCTAGAAAATTCTGTATTCTTAGTAGGGCTATGATGGCAACAGATTCCATCCTGATTTATAGATGGAAATTGTGTCATTATAGGAAATCGTTTCATGTTATTTCATCATTATTACAATGTAATAAAATATATTCTCGGATTTCATATAATTGCCTTTAAATGACAGAATTAGTATTTTAAAGATAAACTATTTCCTAAGATTTATCAGAGGTTGAATTAACATCATCTAATAGTTGCCAAACAAAATATTTTGAAACAGAAATGTCAGTGAAATTAATGTTTTGTAATATGGCAATAAAAACTTGAGAAAGCACTGCAGGGTAGTTATTTTCATTGACATTAATTTGGATTTCAATAATATATCTCATCTATGCTTTGAAATTTCGTATGGCTGCATATTACTTTACAAAGGAAGACACATATATGGTTCATAATAAGTATAATTAAATATGTGATCAATTATAATAATCATCCAAAAAGTTATAATTTTATGTAACACTAAACTATTTCATATAAATTTAGCAATACAAAATGTTTACATAGGTAGATCAAGTTAAAAAACAGTACATTTTTTAAAAGTATCATTTCCATTGATGAAATCTTGTACAATTCATCATGTACTGTTCATATGAACACTTTATTAATATTTCTATTTAGTTAAGATTTAAAGATCTGAAACTAGTTCAAAGTGTCATATATCAAACCACATTTAAAGCCAAAATGAATTTCAGTAATGTTTCCATATTCTTCCTTCTTGTTATTAGAACCATAGCAATGAAAATAGAGATTAAGCCTAAACTTTAAGACAAAGTAGGATTGTTTTGAAGTATTAAAAGTGATTTCTTTCAGCTTAATTATAGCATATCATGGTTCTTCTAACAGAACAAGTTAACCAACACTTGATTAGCTATGGTCTAAATTGTTAAAACCTATAATATTTCTCAATAACAATAATATACAACAATAAAATCTGAAATTTTAAAAGTAATATTTCTTCACCCATAAGCTAAGGCCTTCTGAAATACCAATAAGAAGGGGAGAATTCAAATCTCAGAAGGAACCTAAGGCAGTGTTTATCATTTAGTCTGTTATTTCAGGATGCAAAGTATATAAACATTTGTAATGGCAAACTGTTCTGTCGGGCTCTCTGGTAGACTTCTCCCAAAAATTCACAGGTACAAATTTCAGACACACACACGTTTGAAAATTCAAAACAATGTTCTTTATAATGGAAAGTCACTTAAACCAAGCCCTCTTTTGGTATAGCAAAGAGCACTGGTCTCCAAACAAACTGGTAATTTGTACAAGTCCCTTATCAGTTCTGTGATACTTAGCTTGCAGCTGTGAAGCAATTCACAGTCCTTCTTCTTTCACAAAGTGAAACACACTTTGCCCTGGTTTAGTTTCAAAGCGGGGGGGGGGGGGAGATCAGCACACAAAAGGTCAAAGTCAGCAAAGCAGGCACGAAACACAACGATCAGATAATCCTCCACAATGGCCAAACCCATAGGCTGCTATTTATAGCAGCCTCACTAATTACCACAGCCCCACCCAACCACAGGTGGCCTCATTTTCTTTGATAATAATCTCTCAGTTGTTGATGCCTATGCATCGCTCTCTGCATGCATGGCTGTATCATTAACTCTTGTTCTGAATCCAAGGAGGAGCTAGATAATTGATCTCCTTCTGAGCTGTCTGCCACACTCTCCTCCTCCCTGTCACTCATGTCTTCTTGGTCAGAGGAGCCTTCATCAGCAGATTCCACCGGGGGCAAAACAGGCCTGCAGCATGTGGATGTCTCCCCCACATCCACAGTCCTTGGGGCAGGAGCTGGGCCAGAGCTAACCACAACACAAACCTTCCATATTATTGCTAAAAAAACTGCATGAATGTGTCCATAACTTTAGCAAGTGGCAAGATGGACTCAAAGGGATTTCATATTCTCTCACTGAAATAAGTGTGCAATGTCAGCCACAAAAAAAATTGAAATTCTATGACTTTTATATTTAAATGAATTAGGAGCCAACATTCATGGCGCATCCTACCTGGAAGCACACTGATAACTACCAGCTCATTTTACGATCCAGTGTTCTATAATTATAACTTCTGAGAATGATCGTGTATTAACAGGACAATAAAAGATTCTTCCCTCCCATTGTTGGATTAGATCATTGTTTTTCAGCCTTGGCAACTTGAAGATACTGGTAGGTGGACATCAACTCCCAGAACTCTTAAAGTTACCAACATTGAGGAACACTGGATTAGATAAATGAATCTACTTCCATTGACTGTCCCTTATAATAAGTCAAAATGCCAAAGCTTTATGTTGATTTATTGATTCCTGCAACTCCTGGTGAACTTGTTAGTAAAGAAGCAGCGGGATCTTGAAAGCTGTAGCTTCAGCTTTGCCACAAATGCAAGCCATCTAAGACTAGAGAGGACAGGATATGAGCTACTTATAGCAACCAGTGAACAAGAATAGCAGGAAGGCTGCTGTTGCAGCAAGGGTCTTTGAAGCAAACAATTTATTAAACCTCGTAATACTCAAAACAAAATCTTTGAAGGCAGGTTATCCTTTCCTACACTGTGTTCCATTGTGAAAGAATTGCTTCCTTTTCCTTTTTAATTTTTTTTCTTCATTTGTGACACTGACACTCCAATGGTTTTCTTGAGAAAAGTAGGCTACTTACTCCTACATTATTTTATTTATTTATTTATTTATTTATTTATTTATTTATTTATTTATTTATTTATTTATTTATTTATTGGATTTGTATGCCGCCCCTCTCCAGAGACTCGGGGCGGCTAACAGCGACAATAAAACAGTGTACAATAGTAATTTGGTATTGAAGATTAAAAATCAATTAATATAAAAACCAACCATACATACATACATACATACCATGCATAGAATTGTAAAGGCCTAGGGGGAAAGAGGATCTCAATTAGCAGAAGTCAGGACAATTTTGAGTATGTGTGTGTGTGTGTATGTACACACTGCTCAAGAAAAATTAAGGGAACACTTAAACAACAGAATATAACTCCAAGTAAATCAAACTTCGGTGAAATCAAACTATCCACTCAGGAAGCAACACTGATTGACAATCAATTTCACATGCTGTTGTGGACATTCAACTTTGCACAGAACAAATTATTTAATGAGAATATTTCATTCATTCAGATCTAGGATGTGTTATTTGAGTGTTCCCTTTATGTGTTCGCCCTAGCACAAGGACAAAAGCACCAGCCTGAAGATGATGAGTGGGACCTCATCAAAACGTCACCAGAAATCTCTGGAATTTACACCGGAAGAAACCCGAATATGCCGAGACCTCTGGGGTAGAGCTCCGTTCTCGCTACCCCACTGTGTCCCCCCCTAGTCCCACCCATAATTGAAAGCCATGCCTATTTTACCAGTCTTTCATACAAAAATTGAAATAACTAAAGAATCCATATCCTAATTTAAACACTTACTCTGCATTCTTTTTTTATATCATAGTGACCAAAACTGGATGCAGTACTGGACTTAACAAAGCCTTATAAAGCAGTACTAACACTTCGCACACCTTGATTCTCTCTTAAGTTAATGCAGCCAAGCAGGGCCGCCGATAGGGCAGTATTACCGGTACTGGCGTCACGGGCCCGGCCAAATTGAAAAATTAGGGGGGCCCGGCGATTGAAGTAGACCGGTAACCTCTGCGGTGGCATGCTAAGGAAGCTAATTGGATTCAGTTGCAAAATTGTTACAATCGGGACAGCACAGATCAGCAAAAATGCCTAGTTTTCTCTATTCTGCCTGAAGAGCTTCATAGCTGTTGAAGATGAAGTTTGGATCAGACCTAATTTGGTATACATTTTGATTATGGTGTTAGATTTTTTTCGAAATTGTTCCCTTCTAAGTGTGAGGGTAAGATGTGTTGCTTTGGAGTTGACATGTTTTTTGGAGCCGTCTCGCCATTTTAGATTTGAGAATCAAAAATACCATCCTGGATTCGAGAAGCAAGCATTGTGGGAAGTGGAATGATTTGAATATGCAAAGGAGAAGCTGGGTAATGCTATTATGGTCTTTTCAAAAAAACCAAAACTACATCATATTTTGACACTTGTACAGAGAAGATCTGAAGCGGGAGTTAGTTATTTTACATTTTACCTTCTAAATTATATTAAATGCATACACAGTAATATCTCACCGTATGTTTAATAGATATGATAACATCCTAGGAAAAGAAGAATAAAGAATAAAGAGAAAAAAAGGTGTTGCTCTTGGAGCCACGGACATGCTATTTGTTAAGAGACATTATACATTATACCTTTAAAAGCTTAAATATATTAAGTTATGGAACTCAGTAGCAGGTACATGTATGAGAAAAAAAATCTTGGATTTTTTGCACATTTGCTTCATAATGTGGATTTGATGGTACATGAGGGTATGTTCTTTTTTATAAAGCAATTTTAAAATTTTGCAAACTTTGGAAAATGCTATAAGCAGATAGGTGGAGAGGTTAATAAGAAGAAGAGGGAAGGTTTTTTTGCTCTTCCCTCTTCTTTCTCTTCTTTTTTCTTGCACTGTGCTTTTTACACCTATGGTGGAGTTTACGTATAGTTTTAAACATTATTGCGTATAATTTATCTTCTGGTTACCTGTTATTTATTGGTATTATTGTGAAAACAAATATTTTTCTAGTGTGATGCAGGAGTATTTTGTCTTTATCCTTTGTACCATCTTATTGCTGCTTTTAATATTGTTGATGGCAAAATTAATAATATTTTGTTAATTTGGTGTATTTGCACTGTTCTGGTTATTTATTTATTTATTTATATGTATGTAATATATTGATGTCACTTGAATATATTTTCTGCATTATTAACATATTATTAATCTGTCAAACAAATGTACCTTGTTGTAGTGGCAGGGTTTAAATTTTTTTTTTGAAAGGTAAATTTAATACATAATTGGTATGTCGCAAAATAAAGTAGTTTTAAAATGGGGGGGGCAGACACTTCGGCTGTATGGGGCCCCAAAATTCCTGATGGCGGCCCTGCAGCCAAGGACTGCAGTGGGGGTTTTTGCAAACTGCAGCACCTTGCTGCTCATATGTGATTCTCTATAGATCCCTCTCACATTTACTACTATTGAGCCAAGTTTCACCTAATCTATATCTGATTTTGATTTGATTTTTCTTGCCTAAAACCTTGTTTTTCTCTACACTTAATTTCATTTTATTAGATGTGGCCCAATGTTCAACACTGTCAAGGTCCATCTGGATCCTGAGCCTATCTTCTGGGATGTCATTCCAAATTTGATGAGTTGCCCTTCCATTCCTTCGTATAATACTGGCCCCAAAATAGAACCTTGGTGTACCCCACTGCTTACTTCTTTCCGCGTAGATGTAGTTCTATTAGAGTTACAGCCAGTTACAAATCCATCTGGTGGTGAAGCTCTCTCTCACACATTTTTCGTCTGTCTGAACTTTTGCTGAACTTTTCGCGTTCGGCGTTCAGGAGAATGCCGAGAAGCGCCCGGCTGTTTCAGAAGGTGACAGACGGGCGGCGGCACCTAGCGGAGTGCCGTTTTTGCGATGGGGGGGGCCTTGCACGCATTAATCAGTTTTCCACTGTTTCCTATGAGAAACATTGTTTCGTCTTACGAACTTTTCACCTTACGAACCTCCTCCCGGAACCAATTAAGTTCATAAGACAAGGTATCACTGTAATATATTTTTTGCAAAAGAGAGGTGTTGCCTGTGCTTGTTGCAAGAAAATGAAACTACCTTTCTTATACTTTATGCTTTCATGCTTCTACACTGCATGCAGTGGCAAGCTCATCAAGTTACAATACGATTAATCCAATTAAATTAAAATTACAAAGCTATCTAAAATCCCTAGTTATATTAAAATCAATCACACCCATTCATACAGCAATCATACAATCATTCGTTGACCAGAGGCTAAGATCTAATTATTATTATTATTATTATTATAATTGGCTCAAGCCTGACGACATAAATGAGTCTTAAGACTCTTACGAAAGGTGAGGGGGGCAGTACGAATCTCTGGGGGGAGTTGATTCCAGAGGGCCGCCCCCCCCCCCCCCAACAGGGAAGGCTCTTCCTCTAGTCCCGCCAAACAACATTGTCTAGTTGATGAGACCTGGAGAAGGCTGATTCTGTGGGACGCAACTGGTCGTTGGGATTCATGCGGAGCAGGCGTTCCTGCAAGTAATCTGGTCCGATGCCATCTAGGGTTTTAATATCATTCCAAGGATCTTCCCAAATATTGATATCAGCCTGATTGGTCTACACTACAGTTTTCTGGATCTGTTTCACCGCCTCTTTTTTGAAGATGAGAACCATATCAACTTCTTTTCCAATCCCCTGATAGTTTCCCAATGTTCCAGGATCTTTGAAAGATATGGTTTAATGATTCAGAGATCATGTCTACCATCTTCTTCAGAATTCTGGAATGTAATCCATCTTATCTAGAACGGACAGGTGTTATCTTACTATTTCCTTGCCTATTTTAATTCACCCGTCTTCTCCCACTTATGACTGCAAGACTGTAACTTTGTTGCTTGTAACCTTATGATTTATATTGTTTCCCAGTATGATTTGATTGCTTATTTGTACCCTCTGACTATCATTAAGTATTGTACCTTGATTCTTGATGAACGTATCTTGTCTTTTTATGTACAGTGCGAGCATATGCACCAAAGACAAATTCCTTGTGTGTCCAATCACACTTGGCTAATAAAGAATTCAATTCTAATTCTAATTTTAAATGCATAGTCTATCTGTTACAATTCTGTTTCTGGTAAATGGGGCTGTTTTATTTTTGTGTGAAGATAGATACCATGAACAAATTAAGCAGCTCTTTCTTTCTCTTTGCTGCCTGTTCATTCCTTGCCATTGTAACCAATTAGTGGACCAATTGTTGGATTTTTTTTTTCTTCGTTTATATGTTGAAAAAAATGTGTATTGTTTTTTGACATTTGTTGCAAATCTTAGTTCATTTTGAGCCTTAGCTTTCCTGAATTTATCTTTGCAGTTTCGGGCTATGTGCTAGTATATTCTGCCTTATGTGTCCCTTCTTCCATTTTTTATACTCATCTCTTTTGTCTTTCAGATTATCAGAGATATTTTTGTACAACTATGCTGATTTCCTCTTGGATTTATTTTTTTCCCCTTTGATATTGTGTGGGACTGGGCTTTTTTAAACATATTTTTTAGTGTTCCCAAGCTCCTTGAGTTGTTTCCCCGTTAGGATTTCCATCCATGGAATCCTTCCCAAGGATACTGTCTTTTGGGTGAAATCAGCTCTTCTAAAGTCTAAGATACTGGTTTGATTATACAGTGATACCTTGTCTTACAAACTTAATTGGTTCCGGGACGAGGTTCTTAAGGTGAAAACTTTGTAAGATGAAACAATGTTTCCCATAGGAATCAATGGAAAAGCCATTAATGCGTGCAAGCCCAAAATTCACCCCTTTTGCCAGCCGAAGCGACCGTTTTTGCGCTGCTGGGATTCCCCTGAGGCTCCCCTCCATGGGAAACCCCACCTCCGGACTTCTGTTTTTGTGATGCTGCAGGGAAATCCCAGCAGGGGAATCCCAGCATCGCAAAAATGAGCACTTTGCTGGCAACGGAAGTCCAGAGGTGGAGTTTCCCAGCGAAGGGAGCATCAGTGAAATCGCAGCATCGCAAAAACACCGAAGTTCTCGAAACCCCACCTCTGGACCTCTGTGTTTTTGCGATGCTACGATTTCACTGAGGCTCCCCTCGCTAGGAAACCCCACCTCTGGACTTCCGTTACCAGCGAAGCGCCCGTTTTTGCGCTACTGTGATTCCCCTGCTGTGATTCCCCCTGCAGCATCACAAAAACACGGAAGTCCAGAGGTGGGATTTCCCATGGAGGGAAGCCTCAGGGGAATCCCAGCAGTGCAAAAATGGGCGCTTCGCTGGCAACGGAAGTCCGGAGGCAGGGCATCCCAGTGGCGGCGGTGGGTTTGTAAGATGAAAATAGTTTGTAAGAAGAGGCAAAAAAATCTTAAACCCTGGGTTTGTATCTCGAAAAGTTTGTATGATAAGGCGTTTGTAAGATGAGGTATCACTGTATTTGATTATATCAAATCAAATCAAACCAAATCAAATCATATTGAATTCCAAATATGACATGGTTACTCTTCCCCAAAGTTCCTGCAACATCAATCCCCTTTATAATTTCTTCTATTAGTAAGAATTAGGCCCACTATAGTTGTTCTTCTAGTTCCCTCCTCTACCTTTTGGATGAGAAACTTGTTAGCTAGGTTAGTCAGGAATATGTTCGATCTCTCACTTGATGCCAGCGGTGGGCTACAAGCCGGAATGCTAAATTTCGCTCACTGCCACGGCTTGTAAGTTTTTGCGGGGCCAGCGCGATTTTGCTGCTGCACCTGTGGAGGCAGCAAAATCGCGCACAGAGCCGCAGGTGCGCCCGTGTTTCAGCAAAGTTTTTTGCTTCCACAAATGCTGAAACATGTGATTTAGACCTGATACTGGAGATAGCATGTGAATTTAAAAAATCTTTTAATAATCTTTTTCAGTCCTATGTAAGTTTCATAATGGCAAAAGTGTTGCAGTTCCCAGTGCCCACGTTTATCATTCTTAAAAGTACTGTAATTATACACTAATATTTGAGTTGGTGTTATTAAAATACTCTGTAGTTACCAACAAACTGAAAATGTTGTTATGATTTTATCCTCTGCGTAATACATTTATTGAATCACACCATCTGCTTTTATAAGGATTTGTGATTAATTGCATCACACTTGTAATTTTTTTCTTTTTTGGAATCTGACCCAGGATACAGGAAGACAGACTGTTAACATGTACTTTCCCAGATATTTCTGTGGACATATTTTTTTCGAGACTTAACACAAAAAACTAAGAGGATATTAGGGTTCTAAAGCAAATCCATAGTTAAATCCATAGTTAAATCCCACAATTAACAAGCATGGGGAAATCATGATTGTGGAGAAAAAGAAAGTATGGATCATCGACATCACAATCCCAGGTGACAGCAGAATTGAGGAGAAGCAGCTAGAGAAATTAGTGAAATACGAAGATCTAAAAATCGAGCTGCAACGACTCTGGCAGAAGCCAGTGAAAGTGGTCCCAGTGGTACTTGGCACGCTGGGCGCAGTGCCAAAGGATCTCAGCGGACATTTGAAAACCATCGGAATTGACAAAATCTCCATCTGTCAATTGCAAAAGGCTGCTTTACTGGGATTGGCACACATAATTCACCACTACATCACACAGTCCTAGGTGCTTGGGAAGTGCCCGACTGGTGATGAAATACGAAATCCAGCATAGTGATCTCGTTTGCTGTGTTGTATTGACATAATAATAATAATAATAATAATAATAATAATAATAATAATAATAATAATAATAATAATAATACCTTGTCTTACAAACTTAATTGGTTCCGGGACAAGGTTCTTAAGGTGAAAAGTTTGTAAGACGAAGCAATGTTTCCCATAGGAATCAATGGAAAAGCGATTAATGCGTACAAGCCCAAAATTCACCCCTTTTGCCAGCCGAAGTGCCCATTTTTGCACTGCTGGATAATCCCAGCATCGCAAAAACAAGCGCTTCGCTGGCAATGGAAGTCCGGAGGTGGGGTTTCCCAGCGAAGGAAGCATCAGTGAAATCGCAGCATCGCAAAAGCACCAAAGTCCTTGAAACCCCACCTCCAGACCTCTGTGTTTTTGCGATGCTGCAATTTCACTGAGGCTCCCCTCGCTGGGAAACCCCACCTCCGGACTTCCGTTGCCAGCGAAGTGCCTGTTTTTGCGCTGCTGGGATTCCCCTGCAGCATCACAAAAACACGGAAGTCCAGAGGTGGGGTTTTCCATGGAGGGGAGCCTCAGGGGAATCCCAGCAGCACAAAAACGGGCACTTCGCTGGCAATGGAAGTCTGGAGGCGGGGCATCCCAGCGGCGGTGTTGGGTTTGTAAGGTGAAAATAGTTTGTAAGAAGAGGCAAAAAAATCTTAAACCCCGGGCTTGTATCTCGAAAAGTTTGTATGATGAGGCATTTGTAAGATGAGGTATCACTATATATGGTCCCAGTCTTTATGAACTTCAACAGAAAAAATGCAGGCTAAAGAGCATACATTTATCAAAAATTCAATGTCACTCATTCACAAACTGCAATTATTAAAGAAAAAAGATTGCAAGCTCACTGAATCATCCACGTTGTCAAGGATGCTAGGCAATGTGACGTAAGAGCACTAGGTTTTCATGAGTTGTAATTTTCTAATTTCCTTTTCATGCCAGGGATTCATAGAAATGAAAAATCTGCGTGGATTTAAGTCAGCCTAAACTGTCTTCTGGCACAGTAGAAATGTAAGAATGCTTTGGCCTTTTTCCTTCACGAGACATAAATCATATACCATTTTAGTCAGCCCTTAATGGAAAAAAATAATTAATTGAGGCCGTTCTTTAGAGCAGTGTTCTTCAACCAGTGTGCCGTGGCACACTAGTGTGCCGCGAGACATGGTCAGGTGTGCCGCGAAGCTCAGAGAGAGAAAGAAAACAAGAGAGAGAGAGAGAGAGAGAAAGCAAGAGAGAGAGAGAAAGAAAATGAGGGAGAAAGCAAGAAAGAGAAAGAAAGAAAGAAAGAGAGAAAGAGAACAAGAGAGAAAGAAAGCTAGAGAGAGAAAGAAAGAAAGAGAGGGAGGGAAGGTGGGAGAGAGAAAGACATACAGGGAAGTAGGGAGGGAGAGAGAAAGAGAGCAAAAAAGAAGAAAGAAGGAAGAGAGAAAGAAAGAAAGAGGGATGGAGAGAGGAAAAAAGGGAGAGAAAGAGGGAGAGAGAAATAGAGCGAAAGGGAGGAAGAGAGAGAATTCTTTTGTCCAAACTTTTTTTAGCCGCCGCCGCCCCCACCCTCCAATGTGCCCCATGGTTTTGTAAATGTAAAAAATGTGCCGCGGCTCAAAAAAGGTTGAAAATCACTGCTTTAGAGATAGTCTGACTCAGTGGGCTTTTTTAAAAAAAATCATATCGAGAGAATCTGGTCTTCCAGATTCTGTCACAAAAAGAAAAAAAAACTTATTTTCTTGAGATCAATTCTTAAGCAGGTGCTTTAGTTGTCTGGGGAAATTGTTTTTCATGGTCCTTGCTAATGTTTCCTGGGTGGTCGCCTTCCTTTTCATCTCTTCTACATGTCATTTAAAATTTAATAACCAGATGCAGAAGTTTCTAAGCCCAATGCCTTATTTCTGTGCAAAAGAATTCCATTATGAATTCCATTACGATTCATGAATGTCATCCACGTGTTTACAGTTCAATAGGTGGAATGTTCATCATGGAATATTTTCCTATCTTGCCATGGAAATCTCTACATATAATCATTGCTACACCTCACAGGAAATAAACTGTATATTATGCATGCACTATAGCATTTAACTACAACCCTAACTATGTCAAAAGTGCAGAATAAATGGGCATGAGCACCGTCTCTCTATTTTTACAGCTGGAGCGTATTATATGCAATATCAATATACTCCTTTTAACCGTAGGGAATGAGAAGTTGAACAAATATAAATAGATGCAGCTATGCAGTATGTTTTCTTCTTTTGCAAACACTGTTAAATATTCTACACCCTTTGGGCTAATGTATTTATACAACTCTACTTTTAAACAAAAACGATTCTTCTTGTTGAAGCGCCCCCGTGAAGTACGTACCCAGCACATTGCAACAAATTATTTCAAACCCTTGCTTGGAATGGCTCTCAACACATTCCAGGAACCCCATAAACAAAGCCAACATGTGCAGCATTAACTTTCCCTTTTATGCTGACAGCTTCTCCCGCCCCAATTCGGCATAATGACCTTCCTGCACAGTGTGTGTGGCCATAAAAAGAAACAGAGCTTTGTAAAATTAGAGGAACTGTTTAATATCAAATCGTTTTATCTAAGGAAGACAGTGACTCCAGGGTAAACAACCAAAGAAAAAGGAAAAGAATTAGAAATATTTGTTTTCGCTGCTGATTCTTTGACTTTACATTGTTCAAATAAACTTGCACAGGATTTTTTTTTTTTTTTAAATCAGCTATAGCTCCATAGACAAAAAAAAATAAAAAAAGTTAGTACAGAAAATGTTTGAAACTTGGGCCGGACGGGCAGGACGCTCCTAATATTCTTTCGTATTACAAAAACAAAAAGGGAGAAAAAATAAGGGAGGGAAGAGAGTGTTTTCAGATACTTTTGCCTGGTAACTATGAGAATTAAGACAAAGCCAGAGGAGTTTTGGAAATCAAAACAGAAAATGATCGAACCCAATTTATTACTAAACAGATGGCAAAAGTAATTGTGCCAAAAAAAAAAAAGGAGTATATTCTGCAGATATTAAAAGTTAGGCTGGAAGCATAATTGAGCTTTTCATTGTACTGTCACAAATGTATAATAAATAGGAAATCCTCTTGGTTTAGTGAAGAAGCAGAAGCCTTCGATGCTTAGTTTATATGGTTTTGTCAACAATTATTAATGGCTGAATTTACATGTACTATAATCAAACCAGAAGCTTTCTTGTAAAATATACAATGTGAGGTTCAGAATACGGCTATCCATATTCAATATAATAATATGCTAGAACTCTCGTAGTATTTGGCCTTCAACATCTATCTTAATTCCACATTAAAAGATAAGGGTACTGATAAATTAGTACTTAATCCATTATATTAGGGCTGTCATACTCCTGACCTGCAGGCTGGATGTGTCAAGTACTGGCCATGCCCCAACTCAATTTAGCAAAGGGGGGAAAGTCCCAATATGTCACTTGACACCATCGTGACATGAGTTTGACACCCCTGCATTATACTAAGAAGAAACATTGGTGATATTTATGCATCCATGTCTGCTTGAATAGGAAAAAGAGAATTCCCAGACCTGAATGCAATTGACCAATTTTCCCCCTAAGTTTGTGATCATACTGGTAATGAACTTTTATCTATCTATCTATCTATCTATCTATCTATCTATCTATCTATCTATCTATCTATCTATCTATCTATCTATCTATCTAGCTATCTAGCTATCTAGCTATCTAGCTATCTAGCTATCTAGCTATCTAGCTATCTAGCTATCTAGCTATCTAGCTATCTATTGGATTTGTATGCCACCCCTCTCCGTAGACTCGGGGCGGCTAACAACAATAATACAAAACATCATGTAAATCCAATACTAAAACTAATACTAAAACAATTTTTTTAAAAAACCCTTTTTTATAAAACAAAACATACATACAAACAAACATACCATGCATAAATTGTAAAGGCCTAGGGGGAAAGAATATCTCAGTTCCCCCATGCCTGACGGCAGAGGTGGGTTTTAAGGAGCTTACGAAAGGCAAGGAGGGTGGGGGCAATTCTAATCTCTGGGGGGAGTTGGTTCCAGAGGGCCGGGGCCGCCACAGAGAAGGTTCTTCCCCTGGGGCCCGCCAAACGACATTGTTTGACATTCTCACATTCTGATGATCATGGGAGCTATAATCTTTTTAATCTGGAGACAGCTATTAATTTAAGCAACTCAATAAATCATCAGATGATTCCTGATGGCATTTTATTTTTGAATGCTTTTAAAGCAGCCACAAAATTAATGACCTATTTTAAGGATAGTAATATAGTTTTTGGTTTTAGCATACATGGGCACTAAACAATATCTTTGTAATTTCACTAAGATCAGTATACCTATGAACAAGCACAGTGTTAAGAAAATTACCTCTATGATACATTGCTCATTGCTGGTATTCTGTAGTAAAATGTTCGCCATCTACTATCAGCTAAGCTGGTAGGAACCATTTAAAACACTACTAAATAAGTAGAAGATGGAAGAAAAGGAAGCATTTCCAAAGGATCTGAAATTATATGTTTTAAATAATATAAGAAATTTAACCAGAAAGAATATTAAGGTTTAAACCTGTATTTTAAGGTTTAATTTCTCATAAATATCACCAAAGTTTGCACATGAATAATAAGTCAATAAATGGGGCACTTTCCGCCCCACAATTATTTGTATTACCATATTTAATAAACCAAAGGCCATTGAAAATCAATATACGCTTCTTTGTTACTGATGCGAGGTGTATTTCTTACTCAGCATGTAATATATATTACATATTCTACTGAATTATTTTTAATTTCATTATTTATTTGCTGCCCATCTCACTGCAAGGTGACTCTGGGAGGGCTACATCAAAATAAAACCATAAATATATATACAAGTATAAAATCACAATAAATCATAGGAAAATACAAATTATAACTAAAAGACGAGGAGGAAAGGAGCAAAATGTTTGAGGAGATAAGATTGCTATTAATCAATCACCCACTTCCATTATAAAATTCCCTCATTGGGGCCCCAACTGGTAGAACCAGCTCTTGTGTAAAGTCAGGAAGGAGAGAACCAATCTCACTTCGGGGCAAGATACTCCAAAGGACTCTTCTGGATCCCACCAACCAAAATTCCTTGACTAATGCAGTGTTTCTCAATTATTTTCTGTTATTCTCCCCCCCGCCCCCGAAGAAGTCACATCACATCCTACACAGCTTCTTCTCTGGCAATCTCACGCTACTCACCAAAGCCTACAAAACTTTTGCCAGACCCATCCTTGAATACAGTTCATCTGTCTGGAACCCATACCACATCTCGGACATCAACAGAACTGCCAATACAATACTCAGACTGAGGATTCCTGCAAATCCATTGAACTATCCAGGGATTAAGTCCAATCTTCACTAATTTATCTATCAGCTCTTTATGTGAAAGCCTTTGATATGGTTCCACATAAAGAGCTGATAGATAAATTAGTGAAGATTGGACTTAATCCCTGGATAGTTCAATGGATTTGCAGCTGGCTGAAGCATAGACATCAGAGAGTTATTGTTAATGGCGAGTATTCTGAGCAGAGTCAGGTTACAAGCGGTGTGCCACAAGGGTCTGTTCTGGGTCCTATTCTTTTTAATATGTTTGTGAGTGACATAGGGGAAGGTTTGGTAGGGAAAGTTTGCCTATTTGCCGATGACTCTAAAGTGTGCAATAGGGTTGATATTCCTGGAGGGGTCTGTAATATGGTAAATGATTTAGCTTTACTAGATAAATGGTCAAAGCAATGGAAACTGCAGTTTAATGTTTCCAAATGTAAAATAATGCACTTGGGGAAAAGGAATCCTCAGTCTGAGTATTGTATTGGCAGTTCTGTGTTAGCAAATACTTCAAAAGAAAAAGATTTAGGGGTAATGATTTCTGACAGTCTCAAAATGGGTGAACAGTGCAGTCAGGCGGTAGGGAAAGCAAGTAGGATGCTTGGCTGCATAGCTAGAGGTATAACAAGCAGGAAGAGGGAGATTATGATCCCGCTATATAGAGTGCTGGTGAGACCACATTTGGAATACTGTGTTCAGTTCTGGAGACCTCACCTACAAAAAGATATTGACAAAATTGAACGGGTCCAAAGACGGGCTACAAGAATGGTGGAAGGTCTTAAGCATAAAACGTATCAGGAAAGACTTAATGAACTCAATCTGTATAGTCTGGAGGACAGAAGGAAAAGGGGGGACATGATCGAAACATTTAAATATATTAAAGGGTTAAATAAGGTTCAGGAGGGAAGTGTTTTTAATAGGAAAGTGAACACAAGAACAAGGGGACACAATCTGAAGTTAGTTGGGGGAAAGATCAAAAGCAACATGAGAAAATATTATTTTACTGAAAGAAGTAGATCCTTGGAACAAACTTCCAGCAGACGTGGTAGATAAATCCACAGTAACTGAATTTAAACATGCCTGGGATAAACATATATCCATCCTAAGATAAAATACAGAAAATAGTATAAGGGCAGACTAGATGGACCATGAGGTCTTTTTCTGCCGTCAGACTTCTATGTTTCTATGTTTCTAACACCCTTGAAAATGTCCAAAGATACTTCACCAGAAGAGCCCTTCACTCCTCCACTCGAAACCCTACGAAAACAGACTATCAATCCTAGGTCTAGAAAGCTTAGAACTACGTCGCCTAAAACACGATCTAAGTAGTGCCCACAAGATCATTTGCTGCAACGTTCTACCTGTCAATGACTATTTCAGCTCCAATTGCAACAACACAAGAGCACGCAACAGATTCAAACTTAATATTAACCGCTCCAAACTTGACTGTAAAAAATTTGACTTCAGCAACCGAGTTGTTGAAGCGTGGAACTGTGTCCTCTTCGCCGACGATGTAAAACTCTTCAACACCACTACTCTCCAAAAAGACCTTGACGCTGTTTCTGAGTGGTCTAACACATGGCAACTACAAATCTCAACTAGCAAATGCTCTGTCCTACACATTGGGAAGAAGAATCTGAACTCCAAATACGAACTGAATAATCAAATTATCACAGATAATTCCCACTCAGTTAAAGACCTTGGTATACTAATAACAAAAGATTTAAGTGCCAAAGCCCACTGCAACAATATAGCCAAGAAGGCTTCAAGAGTTGTAAACCTAATTCTACATAGCTTCTGCTCTGGCAATCTCACACTACTTACCAGAGTTTACAAAACTTTTGCCAGACCCATCCTCGAATACAACTCATCTGTTTGGAACCCATATCGCATCTCAGACATTAACACCCTTGAAAATATCCAAAGATACTTCACCAGAAGAGGTCTTCACTCCTCCACTCGAAATAGAATACCCTACGAGACTAGACTTTCAATCTTGGGCCTAGAAAGTTTAGAACTAAGATGCCTTAAAGAAGATCTAAGTATTGCCCACAAGATCATATGCTGCAACGTCCTGCCTGTCGGCGACTACTTCAGCTTCAACCACAACAACACAAGAGCACACAACAGATTTAAACTTAATATTAACCGCTCCAAACTTGACTGTAAAAAATACGACTTCAGTAACCGAGTTGTCGAAGCGTGGAACTCATTACCGGACTCCATAGTGTCATCCCCAAACCCCCAACACTTTACCCTTAGATTATCTACGGTTAACCTATCCAGATTCTTAAGAGGTCAGTAAGGGGCGAGTACAAGTGCACTATTGCTCTCCTATATCTCCTATACCTTTCTTCTATTCCTATATCTTTTCTTCTATTCTTTCATTTATATGTTCTATTACTATATCTTCTTTTCTATTATTTCTTAGATATATTTTACTATGAGTATCTCCTCTATAACCTTCATCATGTATTTTACTATGTGTATATAGATATATACCCACTAAAACCCTCATTGTGTATTGGACAAAATAAATAAATAAATAAATAAATAAATAAATAAATAAATAAATAAATAAATAAATAAATAAATAAATAAATAATAAAATAAAATAAAATAAAATAAAATAAAATAAATAAATCACTGCATTTTGCATGAGTTGAAGTTTCCGAATGATCTTCAAGGGTAGCCCTATGAAGAGTACATTGTAGTAGTTCAAGCGTGAGATGACCCAGGCTTCAATCACTGAGGGCAGGGACCTATAATCAGTATTCTTACTAAATTCTAAGTCAAGGCAAGACATGGGGGGAAAAAACTTATACTAATTTGTGACATCAGAAACCTAACCAAGAACGATGCCATCCAGCCTTTATGTGTTTTCCTGATCACATGCCAAGGTAGGACAAATAATGCATTGGCTTTTCCATTGCCTGTTTCCTCAATTAACAAGGCTGCCAGGTTTGGGAAAGGAAACAGCAGCAAATCCATTAAGCTTAAATGTAGAAAATAATACCATACTGTATTGAAATAAGATAAATCTATAAGATGTTTTACAGAAGAATGTGGACAAATATGTAAAATGTTCTTCCAAGCTAGGTTTTTATCCGATCACTGCCAAAGAGCTAAAGAAATCAACTGGTGATCACTGAGCTATGGAGACACTGGTACTCTGATCAGTTCACATTCTAAAATGGTTTAAGAAAGTGGTTTCCTGTCTTTTGTGCACATTTTAAATGACTATTCCTAGTTTACTGCAACATATCACATAGAATGTGGCATGCCTCTGTGAATTAAAAAAAGTTTATCACAGATTAAGGTTACAAATATTTTTGGAACTGTATTTACTTAATTTTATTCATTCATTCATTCATTCATTCATTCATTCATTCATTCATTCATTCATTTGTCCAATACACAAATACATAGGAAGAAAAATAGACATGTAGTAATATATATAAGGGTAAAAGTGAACTTAGAGGAAAGGATATATGAAAGAAAGAGAATATATATGATAAGTGAGAGAAAGGAAAGACAATTGGACAGGGGACGAAAGGCACACCAGTGCACTTATGTACGCCCCTTACTGGCCTCTTAGGAACCTGGAGAGGTCAATCATGGAGAGTCTAAGGGAGAAATGTTGGGGTTTAGGGGTTGACACAAGTGAGTCCGGCAATGAATTCCACGCTTCTATAAATCGATTGTTGAAATCATATTTTTTACAGTCAAGTTTGGAGCAGTTCGTATTAAGTTTGAATCTGTTGCGTGTTCTTGTGTTGTTGCGGTTGAAGCTGAAGTAGTCATTGACCGGTAGGACATTGCAGCATATGATCTTGTGGGCAATACTCAAATCGTGTTTTAGGCGCCATAGTTCTAGGCTTTCTAGGCCCAGGATTGTTAGTCTATTTTCGTAGGATATTCTGTTTCGAGTGGAGGAGTGAAGGGCTCTTCTGGTGAAATATCTTTGGACATTTTCAAGGGTGTTGATGTCTGAGACGTGGTATGGGTTCCAGACAGATGAGCAGTAGTCTAGGATGTGTCTGGCAAAAGTTTTGTAGGCTCTTGTGAGTAGTGTGAGATTGCCTGAGCAGAAGCTGCATAGGATCAGGTTAACAACTCTAGAAGCTTTTTTGGCGATATTGATTTTATTTCTCTTCTAAAGTATTTCTTATTTATTTATATGATTTATATAACTGCCTATCTCAACAAGTGTGCAGTTACAAGGGTTAAAACAGAGAAAACGTGCCACATACAACTCACAAGAATCCAAGGATAACCAATAATCTAATTCACTATTCTTTTTCTCATCCTCTCACTAGATATCATTTAAAGGTAGTAATTGCTAGAAAGCTATTGTCTGCTAAAAGTTTGAATATTTATTTCTTTATGCACGAACTTACTAATTGTATTAAAGCACACTTTTATTCACCATTTTTCTTATTATTGAATTTCTTTGCTGCATTTTCATTAGTTCCTTAGTTATCCCCTTTCACTCAAATAATTAAGCAGAGTAAGAGAAACAGGAAGGACACTGTACAAATCTATTACTCATACTGCAATCTGTTGTGTTAATCTTTGCTAAATTAGGAGAGGGACTACATGCGTATGATATCCTACGCTAATCAAGACCTAACAAAATTTTGGCCTTTTAAATTTTCTTTTGGAAATCTCTAGGTAACCCAATATTTTTTTAAAAGCATTTATTGACAGACATAACTTGGAAGCAGAAATTGTAATCTATTATTTTAAGTATTTTGGTCTAGCTTTGCCCAAGAATAAGTACAACTTTTGCTAAAGACTTTTTGGGGTGGAGGGGGTGGGGGGGTGTTTCATACAAGATACTAGGATCTCATATGGATTCCCTTAGAAATTTAGCAATTAACTGAGTAAATATAAATTAAAAGAGTTTATATAAGGATCTTGAAGAACAGTGGAACTTTAGCTTCTAATCCATGCTTTAATCTTTAATCCAAACAAAAAACTTTTATAAAGTCACACCTTAGGTTTGGATGGTATTGAAACTTGCAGCTTGATAAAGTTAAATTTTATGTGGATTTTTAAAAAAATGTTTATGAAAGGTGCCATATTGAGAATATGGAATAGATATAAACCCAAGTTGTGACTCAAAACGCCTCTGTGGATCTCTGCACAATGAGTCCATAGAAGAGAAACAGAAAGCAAGGACAAATGTTTGATATATCAGGAATTACTGGAAAATCACCCAGGTGAATATAAAATTAAACCACAAGAGCAGCTAATAGCAGATGGATATGTTCAGTTCTGGAGACCTCACCTACCAAAAGATATTGACAAAATTGAACGGGTTCAAAGACGGGCTACAAGAATGGTGGAAGGTCTTAAGCATAAAAGGTATCAAGAAAGACTTAATGAACCCAATCTGTATAGTCTGGACTGGAGGACAGAAGGAAAAGGGGGGACATGATCGAAACATTTAAATATGTCAAAGGGTTAAATAAGGTCCAGGAGGGAAGTGTTTTTAATAGGAATGTGAACACAAGAACAAGGGGACACAATCTGAAGTTAGTTGGGGGAAAGATCAAAAGCAACATGAGAAAATATTATTTTACTGAAAGAGTAGTAGATCCTTGGAACAAACTTCCAGCAGACGTGGTTGGTAAATCCACAGTAACTGAATTTAAACATGCCTGGGATAAACATAGATCCATCCTAAGATAAAAATACAGGAAATAGTATAAGGGCAGACTAGATGGATCATGAGGTCTTTTTCTGCCTTCAGTCTTCTATGTTTCTATATATGTGCACTACATTTTTGGCCTCCGTGCATCATGTTTTCAGCCTCTGTATGTCCCGTAATTTTGCCTGAGCGCATCGTGTATTTGGCCATTCCAGGCAGTGGGGATCACCACCACCACTGATCCCCACTGACGAGAACTGGCCAAAAATGTGACACATGAAGGCTGAAAACAAGGAGATAGGTGACGGGAACAATGAGAAGATTAATAGTAGAACAGACTTAGTAAACAGTTTGATAGTGTTGGGGGAATTATTTGTTTAGCGCAGTGATAGTGTTTGGGGGGAAAAACTGTTCTTGTGTCTAGTTGTGTGCAGTGCTCTTAGGTGCCATTTTGAGGATAGGATTTGAAGCAGTTTGTGTCCAGGATGTGAGATGTCTGTAAATATTTTCCCCGCCCTCTTTTTGACTCATGCAGTATACAGGTCCTCAATGGAAGGCAGGATGGTATCAATTGTTTTTTTCTGCAGTTTCGATTATTTATTTATTTATTCAACTTCTATGCCGCCCACTAGCAGTGGGACACAGGGTGGCTTATGCCTTGATTATCCTCTGAACTCTGTGTCTGTCTTGTTGGGTTGTAAAACCAAACTAGACAATTAGAGAGGTGCTGATGACAGACACAATAATTCCTCTGTAGATCTAAGTATTGCCCACAAGATCATATGCTGCAACGTCCTGCCTGTCGGCGACTACTTCAGCTTCAACCACAACAACACAAGAGCACACAACAGATTTTAACTTAATATTAACCGCTCCAAACTTGACTGTAAAAAATATGACTTCAGTAACTGAGTTGTCGAAGCGTGGAAATCATTACCGGACTCCATAGTGTCATCCCCAAACCCCCAACACTTTACCCTTAGATTATCTACGGTTGATCTATCCAGATTCCTAAGAGGTCAGTAAGGGGCGAGTACAAGTGCACTAGAGTGCCTTCCGTCCCCTGTCCTATTGCTCTCCTATATCTCCTATTCCTTTCTTCTATTCCTATATTTCTTCTTCTATTCTTTCATTGATATGTTCTATTCCTATATCTTCTCTTCTATTCTTTCTTAGACATATTTTACTATGAGTATCTCCTCTATAACCTTCATCATGTATTTTATTATGTATATATAGATATATACCCACTAAAACCCTCATTGTGTATTGGACAAAATAAATGAATGAATGAATGAATGAATGAATGAATGAATAAATAAATAAATAAATAAATAAATCAGCAGCTCCTTGGGCAGTTTGAGCAGAAAGAACATTCTTTGTTGTGCTTTTTTGATGTCATTTTTTTTGTTAGGCGTCTATTTTAGACCTTGAGATACTATATTGACACTGTGTTGTCTAGTATTGTAAGAAGTGGAAGTATGTATGGGTTTCTCTTAAAGTCTACCATCATTTCTACGGTTCCAGATTCTTGCGGTCGCACCACAAGGTTAGTTGTTCAATGTCCCGTCTGCATGCGGATTCATCATTGTCTCGAATGAGGCCAATCACTGTTGTGTCATCTGCGAACTTCAGTTGTTTAACACAGTGTTTCCCAACCTTGGCAACTCGAAGATATCTGGACTTCAACTCCCAGAATTCCCCAGCCAGCATTCGCTGGCTGGGGAATTCTGGGAGTTGAAGTCCAAATATCTTCAAGTTGCCAAGGTTGGGAAACACTGGTTTAACAGATGGATTGTTAGAGATGCAGTTATTGGTATACAGTGATCCCTCTATTATCGCGAGGGTTCCGTTCCAAGACCCCTCGCGATAATCGATTTTTCGCAATGTAGGGTTGCGGAAGTAAAAACACCATATGCGCATGCGCGCCCTTTTTTTTCTATGGCCGCGCATGCGTAGATGGTGGAGTTTGCATTCCCCACCGCCCACGCAAAGGGGAAACCCCGATTCGGCTCCTCGCTGCTGCTGCGCTACTGAGCAGATCAGCTGCTGGGCGGCCAAAGGAACCTTCCCTGGGTCTTCCCCCTCTTGCTGGCGGGCGGGCGAGCGGCGGGCATCAGCGAGGAGCCGGGGTTTCCCCTTTGCGTGGGCGGCCGGGAAGACCCAGGTTGGGGGTTCGGGGGGTGCTGGGAAGCCCCCCAGGCCGGCTGCGACCTTTTAAAACAGCCGCGCCGCTTCCCAGCTGACTCCCAAAGCCAAACGCGGAAGTGGTTTTTTTTTAATTAATATTTTTTTTAAAATCGCGATATAGCGTTTCGCGAAGCTCGAGATCGCGAAACTCGAGGGATCACTGTATATAGAGAAGTTGATGAGAGTACAGAATCTTGGGGGGGGGGGCTGTGCTAATTATACAGGTATCTGGTGTGATTCTGCTGCTTACTGTTTGTTAGGAAGCTTATGATCCACTTACAAGTGTGTTCAGGTACCGCTAGCTGGTTCAGCTTAGTTAGAAGAGTATCTGGAATGATGGTATTGAATGCTGAACTAAGGTCTACAAAAAGGACCCTTGCATAGGTCTTTGGAGATTCAAGATATTGTAGGATGTAGTGCAGACTCATATTAACAGCATCATCTCTTGATCTGTTTGCTCGGTATGGAAATTGCAGGGGGTCTAACAGTGGATCTGTGATGGCTTTCAAATGGAGCAGCACTAGCCTTTCAAAGATTTTCATAACTACAGATGTTAGAGCAACTCTTCTGTAGTTGTACAGTTGTATTCCTTGATGGTTGGCTGCTTCGGCACTGGGATGATAGTAGAGTGTTTGAAGCAAGAAGGAACATAGGATATCTCTAGCAATTTATTGAAGATTCGGGTGAAGATGGGAGCCAATTGGTCAGCACAGACTTTTAAGCAAGAAAGAGCTATCTTGTCTGGGCCTGGAGCTTTTCCTGGCTTTTGCCTGTGAAATAAGTCTTGCATTTCCTTTCAGTTGTAGGAGGCTTGGCTGTTGTTGGTGTGTCTGAGATGGGGGTTGTGGACATAGGTGGCTGTAGTTTCGTTTCAAACACCTCTCGGTCATCTGCCAGTCGCTGATTTCCTTCAGCCTGGGAAGGTGGTTTGCCATAATCAGTGATATTTTTAAGAGTTCTCCGCATGTTTGCTGGTTCAATTGTTGAAAACTGATTAGAAACATAGAAACATAGAAGACTGACGGCAGAAAAAGACCTCATGGTCCATCTAGGCTGCCCTTATACTATTTCCTGTATTTTATCTTACAATGGATATATGTTTACCCCAGGCATGTTTAAATTCAGTTACTGTGGATTTACCAACCACTTCTGCTGGAAGTTTGTTCCAAGGATCTACTACTCTTTCAGTGAAATAATATTTTCTCACGTTGCTTTTGATCTTTCCCCCAACTAATTCTTCAGCTTCTCTTCTCTGATAAAGAGGACTAAGATTTTTTTTGTTATTTATTTATTTATTTATTTATTTATTTACTTACTTACTTACTTACTTACTTACTTATTTACTTATTCATTTATTCATTCATTCATTCATTCATTCATTCATTCGATTTTTATGCCGCCCTTCTCCTTAGACTCAGGGCGGCTTACAACATGTTAGCAATAGCACTTCTTAACAGAGCCAGGCTATTGCCCCCACAATCCGGATCCTCATTTTACCCACCTCGGAAGGATGGAAGGCTGAGTCAACCTTGAGCCGGTGATAAGATTTAAACCACTGACCTACAGATCTACAGTCAGTTTCAGTGGCCTGCAGTACAGCACTCTACCTGCTGCGCCACCACGGCTATCAATGAGAAAATTTGTGGTTTAAAAAATAGCACTATGTAATGATCTTACAGAGATTTTTAATTAGATGTATTGTGGGCATTGGATGCCATATAAACACAATGTATAAAAGCATTTAAAACTAGTGTTGGAAATGTGAACAACAATTAAGGAACAATTTCTCATGCTTAGTGGACATGTTAGAAAATGGATTCAAGTACATACGTTGATATAGGGAATTTTAAAGATTAATATTCAGAATCTATCCTTTTAGGTTTGATGACTAAAGGGTTAGAAAAACAATCCATTGAAGATTATTTCAATATATGAGTACAGTAGTCCCTCGCTATATCGCGCTTCACCTACTGCGGCTTCACTTCATCGCGGGTTTTCAAGGAATATTAATGAGAAAAATCATTCGCGGATCTTCGCTGGTTCGCGGGTTTCTGAGGAAGTCGATCGGCAGATTTAAATAGCCCGCGGAACTCGATTGGCAGGTTTTTCAAAAAAAATATATCTAAAGTTGTAAATACTGTATTTAAATACTGTATCTAAAATAAATACTGTGTGGGAAGGGTTTATAAACACTTAAAACAATGAAAACTTACCAAACAATTACAATATAAATACTTAAATAAGTACTATCAGTCGATAAATTCCCCATCGCGGATTTCACCTATCACGGCCGGGTCTGGAACGTAACACCAGCGATAGGTGAGGTCTTACTGTATTGCACTAAGATTACTACATTCCCTAATGTGGAAATATTTGATACTAATCTCTATGGAGAAATGGTTGAAGAAATTCACAGAACTTGTTGAAATGGACAAACTGATTTCTCCGAATGCAGAAAGAATAATGTCTACATTTATTGGTGATTGGAAACCCCTTATGGAGTTTAGCATAAAAATGAACTTGTGATTTATGATTTTGATGATTAGACTAGTTAGATTACAAAAAGAAGAATCACAATGTAATTTTAGAGGGGGACCTTAAAATATAATCATATTTATAATTGCTGTGACAAATATAGTGTTTTTTAAATTATTAGATTTGTTCTTACATTGTCTTTGTTATTGTTGCGAGCTGCCCCGAGTCTACAGACAGGGGCGGCATACAAATCTAATTAATAATAATAATAATAATAATAATAATAATAATAATAATAATAATAGCAAACTACCTTTTTATACTTTTATGTTTCTTTTTCTCCTTTTTTCTCCTTCTATTTCCTTGACTTATTTCACTTTTAGCTCTTCTGTTATTTCTATATTTTTCATTTTCACTATTCTAAGTTAGCTCGAATTAGTTCTTATTATTTCTCTTAAATTTTTAATAAAAATTACACAGCTGGTCCTCAAAATACAATCGCATATGACATTGTGTGACCAATCTGATTTTGCAACCTTTTTGCTATGGTGGTAAAGCAAAAATAACACTTGTTAAGCAAACTACTTGATTTCACGATTCTCTCTTTATCTAAGGAGCGGATCAAAGACAATTGCAATTGGTATGAGGCTTATTACCCTAATTCCCCTTTTGGAACTAAGGTTCCTTGTTCAGGCATACATCACATTTGAAAAAGAGAAGTGTCATGTTCTCCCTAGCAAGGAGAATCAGGAAAGCCACTTGGGTTTCATGATTCTCTCTTTGCCCCATAGTCGCATAAAATAAGCGAAATAAAGCAAAACAAAAAAAACCCAAACATAAAACATAGAAGACTGACGGCAGAAAAAGACCTCATGGTCCATCTAGTCTGCCCTTATACTATTTCGTGTATTTTATCTTACAATGGATATATGTTTATCCCAGACATGTTTAAACTCAGTTACTGTGGATTTACCAACCACGTCTGCTGGAAGTTTGTTCCAAGGATCTACTACTCTTTCAGTGAAATAATATTTTCTCACGTTGCTTTTGATCTTTCCCCCAACTAACTTCAGATTGTGCCCCCTTGTTCTTGTGTTCACTTTCCTATTAAAAACACTTCCCTCCTGAACCTTATTGAACCCTTGAACATATTTAAATGTTTCGATCATGTCCCCCCTTTTCCTTCTGTCCTCCAGACTATACAGATGAAAATATCAAACCAATGAAAATATCAAATTAATAATCTAGGCCAGTGATGGTGAACCTTTTTTTCCTTGGGTGCCGAAAGAGCATGCATGCGCACTATTGCATATGCACGAGTGCCCACAGCCATAATTCAATCCCCGGGGAGGGCAAAAACAACTCCCCACCCGGAGGCCCTCTGGAGGCCAGAAATGGCCTGTTTCCCAATTTCTGGTGGACCCAATAGGCTCTTGTTTCGCCCTCCCCAGGCTCCAAAGGCTTCCCTGGAGCCAGGGAAGGGTAAAACGCCCTCTCCTGTCCTCCTGGAGGCTCTCTGGAAGCCAAAAACACACACCCAGGAGCCTCTGTGTAAGCCAAAAATCAGCTGGCTGGCACACACATGCACGTTGGAGCTGAGCTAAGGCAACAGCTCGTGTGCCGATAGAAATGGCTCCCCATTTTAATATAATAATTAAAAAAATATTGGACTGTGCGGAGATGGACAGGTTATCTAAAAGATTAGAGGGAAAAGAAGAATCAGATTATTATAAAATACGGGCAAAATTTTATGATTGGTTAAAGAAAAGAGCAACAAAGAAATAAATAAAAATGTATGCAAAGCAACACGTCGAATAAAAGAATTGAAAAATTAATACTATGTGTAAGAAGGAAAATTATCTGACCGAACACCTAAAAAGTGGGGAAACTTTCATTTCCCAAATGTTGTGTGTGTATGTTTCTGTGTATGTTGTTTCTTTTTTATGTTATATTTGAAATAAAAAATAAAAAAAAAGAAATGGCTCCCCATGCCACCTGTGGCACCCGTGCCATAGGTTCGCCATCACTGATCTAGGGTGTATTATGGTCTTCTGTTAAATAAGGAATTCAGTAGGTTAGACGAAATTAAGATATAATGTGTAACTAATACTATATGAATAGTACTTAGTAGTAATATTAAAGAATATAAAGGCCACAAAGAGACCAGAAGAATTGTCCACAAACCTGTAATAGCAATATCAAACAAATCAATAATCATATGATTCAGTGCGCAGGCGTCTGGCGTGCATGTGCCTGCCAGCATGAGATTTGGCTTCTGTGCATGCGCAGAACACAAAATCTCATGCGAGGACACTCTCGAGCATGAAAAGAAAAAACCGCCAAAAAACGGTGAAATCTCACACATGCAAGGGTCCTCGCACGAGATTTCACTTCCTGCCCATGCACAGAAGCCGAATTTCACAACGGTACACACATACACGTGTCCGGGACACAGAGATTCATGTTCATCTTCCAATTTTTCCTACCGGGACTGCGTACCGGAATATCCATGCAGCAGCCCACTGCTGTCATAATAATAATAATAATAATAATAATAATAATAATAATAATAATAATAATAATAATAATAATTTATTAGATTTGTATGCCGCTCCTCTCCGAAGACTCGGGGCGGCTCACAACAACGATAAAAACATTATACTGGCACAAATCTAATATTAAAAAAAACTAAAAACCCTATCATAATTAAAAACCAAACAGCACATACATACCAAACATAATTTATAATAAGCCTGGGGGAAAGGTGTCTCAAATCCCCCATGCCTGGCGGTACAGGTGGGTCTTAAGTAGTTTACGGAAGACAAGGAGGGTGGGAGCAGTTCTAATCTCTGGGGGGAGTTGATTCCAGAGGGCCGGGGCCGCCACAGAGAAGACTCTTCCCCTGGGGCCTGCCAGACGACATTGTTTAGTCGACGGGACCTGGAGAAGGCCAACTCTGTGGTACCTTATCGGCCGCTGGGATTCGTGCGGTAGTAGGCGGTTCCGGAGGTACTCTGGTCCAATGCCATGTAGGGCTTTAAAGGTCATGACCAACACTTTGAATTGTGTCATAATTGGCTTCTAATAATTTATCTACACTGAAACCTTCAAAGTATTCCAGCATATACCTTAAAACATCTGCTTTGCAGGGCTAGTCACTTTCATTCCCCATACTTAATAAAAATATGAAAATGTGTGGCACAAACAGAGACCTTTTGTATAATTTCCATGATCTCAGATGACAAAATGTAGCACAAACTTCATCTCTTGCTAATTAAACGAATCAATTAAGGGACTATTGTTGCAACTGTGTAACTGCTGTTCTATAGTGCCAATAACAACCCCACAGGGAGGTCTTTTACTACATTAAAATGCTGTCCTCCACAACTCCATCTGATATTATTAGAAACAGTTATTTGCGTCTTGCTGTCATATTAGTAGCAGCAGCAAATTATGGAAATGTGAAGACCAGAATGATCCCAGTATGTGTTCAGGTTTGGTTTTCAGCCTCCAAGGGAACAAATGCAGAAAATTCCAAAGTTCCCCAAAGTTCATTAATGGAACTGATAAATTTACCAGCACAGCAGCTATTTACATGCTAGGTAAGGGTCACATATTTGCATATTTTCCTGCTAAGCTGATACAATTCAACTAGATAAATTATCATATTAAGTTTGCCCTCCTGAGTTAAACTGATGGAGTTCAAAATTGTTTCCAATGGTTGTCATTAATCGCTGTTACATCTGAAATGATTCCTTTGAAATCTAATTGTGATGTGGCGTCAAGGGTCATATTAATAGCATTCAAGATGTTAAAAAGTAAAAACCTGCTTATTTTACTTGTATATTGAAGCACTATAGAGTAATGAGAAATAAAATCTCATCTTTTATTTTTTTTTTTAAAAAAGAAATTGTCAATAAAAAGAAAATTTAATTTAAAATATGAGATTTAAATTACGTTTAACCTCATTTGAGTTTTGTATCACTGAGATTCATAGTGGAACCATTTAAAAATAAAAGGGAACCCACCAGTTATATTTCAAATACCCCATTTCCTTCACCATCCCCAGCAGCAGAAGTTGAAATTCAAATATACAGTGTTTCCTCAATTTTCGCGGGTTCAAACTTCGCGAATAGCCTATATCACGTTTTTTCAAAAATTATTAATTAAAAAATACTTTGCATTTTTTTTCTATACCACGGTTTTTCCCGCCCAATTATGTCATACATCATCACCAAACTAATGATTTTTGCAAATAAATAACAAAATAATAAATAATAAATAATAATGTTTATTAATATCAGGATCACTAAGTGTCTTATTCAATGGTGAGTACCAGTAATAATGGTGAGTAAATTGTTGTTAAGCGAATGGGAAATTGCAATTTGGGGGTTTAATGTGTTAAGGGAAGGCTTGTGATACTGTCCATAGCAAAAAATGGTGTATTTACTTCCGCATCTCTACTTCGCGGAAACTCAACTTTCGCAGGCGGTCTCAGAACGCATCTCCCGCAAAAATCAAGGAACACTGTACTCTTAAATATAATATTACATATATATTACATAATAAAATACATAATGGAATCATGTATATCTTCACCATGCACACAACCAGACAATCTGCCTTATTATTTATATGATATACAAGTAAATGTGACAAAGCCTGGTTATAACTTGTAAATTAACTGGATGCAGAATTGAGGAGCAAAAAGCAACCAGTAGTTTCCATTTAAAAAAAAAAAAATCTAAACTACCGTATTTTTCAGTGTATAAGATACCCCTTTTTCCTCCCTAAAAGAGGCAGATAATTAGGGTGCGTCTTATACTCTGAATGTAGCTTTTTTCCCCCAGCCCTAACTAGCTGCTAATGATATTTCCAGCTCTTACCTTGCAGACTCTTTCATTGTTTCTCTCTGCGAAGAATTTTTTCCAAGCTTTAAGTCTTTGCAGGGTTTTTTTCATTACTCTAACTTGCTCTGAGTAAGTTTCTTTCCAGCCTTAACCAGTGCTAACGATGTTCCCAGCTCTTACTTGTTTGCAAGTTCTTTCATTGTTACTCTCTGTGAAGAATGATTTTTTTCCCTTCTCTATTTGCTCCAAATGTTTCTCTTCAGCCCTAACCGGGTGCTAACAATGTTCTCAGCTTTTACCGGCTTGCAAGCTCTTTCATTGTTAATCTCTGCCAAGAATGTGCAGTAGTACCTCTACCTAAGAACACCTCTACTTACGAACTTTTCTAGATAAGAACCAGGTGTTTAAGATTATTTTGCCTCTTCTCAAGAACCATTTTCCACTTACAAACCCAAGCCTCCGAAACTGTAACGGAAAAAGGCAGGGAGAAGCATCTGTGGTCCTCTCCAGGAATCTCCTGGGAGGAAACAGGGCCAGAAAAAGTGGGGAGAAGCCTCTCTAGGAATCTCCTGGGAGGAATCAGGACCTCCATCCTCCCTGTGATTTCTCCAATCACACACATTATTTGCTTTTACATTGATTCCTATGGGAAAAAATGCTTCTTCTTACAAACTTTTCTACTTAAGAACCTGGTCACGGAACAAATTAAGTTAGTAAGTAGAGGTACCACTGTATTCCAAACCTTGTCTTTGTAGGGGTTTTTTTCATTGCTTTACTTGCTCCAGATGTTTCTTTCCAGCCATAACCAGGTGCTAATGATGTTACCAGCTCTTACCCACTTGCAAGCTCTTTCATTGTTACTCTCTTCAAAGAAGAATGTTTTCCAAGACCTAAGTCTTTGCAGGGTTTTTTAGATTGCTCTACTTGCTCAGTTTCTTGTTCTGTTTCTTTCCAGGTGCTAATGATGTTCCCAGCTCTTGCTGGCTTGCAAGCTCTTTCATTGTTAGTCTCCAGGAATAATTTTTTTTAAGCCCTTAACTAGGGGATAAAATAATGTACTGAAGCTGACCAGACTAAGGACACTAGTCAGATTAATACCTGGTAAACAGATTCTTTTCCCTATTTTCCGCCCCCAAAACTAAGGTGCGTCTTATATTCCGGTGTGTCTTATACTCCGGAAAATACGGTACCCTATAAAAAGCCTTCTACCTCATTTAAAGAGAATTGCAGGGGAAAAGTGGCAAATGTGAACATCAGGAATTCACAACTGAAGGTTGTAGCTCCCTAGCTGAGACCAGAATTTTGAGTATTGCTAAGCTGGCGAATTCATTTTCCATCTGCTTCTTGTTCCTGGCAAAGACATAACAGTTCTATCGCAAGCAACTATATCATAATATTTAAATTATTATATGTGTTACAGACCATTGTTTTGAAACGTACTAGCTAAGTTCACTAAATTTATCTGCTATTTTAATAATGCTTAATATTTGATATATATGTGCTCATGGCTGGGCCAGTGATTTGCAAGTACATGTTATTACGAATGATAATATAGTTATTGGTTGATAGAAAGATATACAGTGTGTTGACAGAGAGTGCTGTCAACACTTCAATCCTTTCATTTTACCTTTAATGACAGATAAGGTTTGCATTTGGTATAAGTATACATTGTTCTTTTCAATCACAAAGACAAACTTACCACATAGTTATGCACTGATGGTAGAGATGCATATGTGTTCTTCACTTATTTTTCTCAGAGACTTCCAGTAGAAAAGGGTTTTATTTAGAAACATAGAAACATAGAAGACTGACGGCAGAAAAAGACCTCATGGTCCATCTAGTCTGCCCTTATACTATTTCCTGTATTTTATCTTAGGATGGATATATGTTTATCCCAGGCATGTTTAAATTCAGTTACTGTGGATTTACCAACCACGTCTGCTGGAAGTTTGTTCCAAGGATCTACTACTCTTTCAGTAAAATAATATTTTCTCATGTTGCTTTTGATCTTTCCCTCAACTAACTTCAGTTTGTGTCCCCTTGTTCTTGTGTTCACTTTCCTATTAAAAACACTTCCCTCCTGAACCTTATTTAACCCTTTAATATATTTAAATATTTCGATCATGTCCCCCCTTTTCCTTCTGTCCTCCAGACTATACAGATTGAGTTCATTAAGTCTTTCCTGATACATTTTATGCTTAAGACCTTCCACCATTCTTGTAGCCTGTCTTTGGACCCGTTCAATTTTGTCAATATCTTTTTGTAGGTGAGGTCTCCAGAACTGAACACAGTACTCCAAATGTGGTCTCACCAGCGCTCTATATAAGGGGATCACAATCTCCCTCTTCCTGCTTGTTATACCTCTAGCTATGCAGCCAAGCATCCTACTTGCTTTTCCTACCGCCCAACCACACTGCTCACCCATTTTGAGACTGTCAGAAATCACTACCCCTAAATCCTTCTCTTCTGAAGTTTTTGCTAACACAGAGCTGCCAATGCAATACTCAGATTGAGGATTCCTTTTCCCCAAGTGAATTATTTTACATTTGGAAACATTAAACTGCAGTTTCCATTGCTTTGACCATTTATCTAGTAAAGCTAAATCATTTACCATATTACAGACCCCTCCAGGAATATCAACCCTATTGCACACTTTAGAGTCATCGGCAAATAGGCAAACTTTCCCTACCAAACCTTCCCCTATGTCACTCACAAACATATTAAAATATTTCTTCTGTTTTTTTTCTCAGGACTCTTTAAACTCTCTAACGCTTAAAAACCTGCCTTCCTTATATAAGCCTAACAACGCTGAATACTTAGCAGAAAACAGATCCCAAACCCCAAACTATTACAATCTACAGCTATTCAGAAGATTATTCTTCCATTCCACGTACTTTGATAAATAATTCCTCAAAATACACAGCTGGTGATTTTTTTCCTTCTTGTTTACTCTTCTACTTTCAAATGATCACATGTTTTTGTTCTTAGTGTCATTTGCTTTCTGAGTTTCAATTTTTTTCCAGATAGTATCATAACAAATTGGCACTACTTAGAAATGTTTGTGCTGGTTCTTTTTGTCATCTGCTGTGATTATTTATTTATTTTTATTTATTTATTTATTTTGTCCAATACACAATGGGGGTTTTAGTGGGTATATATCTATATACACATAGTAAAATACATGATGAAGGTTATAGAGGAGATACTCATAGTAAAATATATCTAAGAAATAATAGAAAAGAAGATACAGGAATAGAACATATCAATGAAAAAATAGAAGAAGAGATATAGGAATAGAAGAAAGGTATAGGAGATATAGGAGAGCAATAAGACAGGGGATGGAAGGCACTCTAGTGCACTTGGACTCGCCCCTTACTGACCTCTTAGGAATCTAGATTGGTCAACCATAGATAATCTAAGGGTTAAAGTGTTGGGGGTTTGGGGATGACACTTACAGGATCAAATACTGCTGCAAATCCAATAGAAGAGAATACATGTAGCTCCGGGTCAGTGGTGGGCTACTAGCCAGAACGCTAAATTGGGTTCGCACCTTAAGTGCTTGTAAGGCCAGCGCAATTTTGCTTCTGCACCTGTGGAGGTAGCAAAATCACTCACGGAGCCACAGGTGCCCCCATATTTCGGCAATGGTTTTAATTTTGGAGTTTTCCATATTAGTTTGTTGAGAGAGATAGAGGGAGGGGAGGGAGGGAGAGAGAGAGAGAATAAAGGCATGCAGAAAACAGGTTATCCTTTGATTGTGATTCTTTTGGAAAATAGGAATGTGCTTCCTCTCAGCTGAGAATTCAAGTCAGACAAAAGCCAGTTGAAATTCAGAATGATGGAAGTGACATCTAATCCAACCCTCTGCTCAAGCAGGAGAACCTATACCATTTCAGACAATTGGCTTTCCAATCTCTTCTTCAAAACCTCCAGTGATGGAGGCCAGGCATTTCCACTAATGAAACTTAGCCGCCAGGAAGTCCTAGCCATTGTTCTGTGGAGCTCTCTGATAGAATCCTCCCAAAAATGCACAGATACAATTTCAGACACACACACGTTTGAAAATTCAAAACAATGTTCTTTATACCGAAAAATACAAATAAACTAAGCCCTCTTTTTGTATAGCAAAGAGCACTTGTCTCCAAACAAATTGGTAATTTGTACAAGTCCCTTATAAGTTCTGAGATACTTAGCTTGCAGCTGTGAGGCAATTCACAGTCCTTCTTCTTTCACAAAGTGAAACACACTTTGCTCTGCAATTTAGTTTCAAAGCGGGGGGAAATCAGCACACAAAGATCAAAGTCAGCAAAGCAGACATGAAACACAACGATCAGATAATCCTCCACAATGGCCAAACCCATAGGCTGCTATTTATAGCAGCCTCACTAATCACCACAGCCCCACCCAACAGGTGGCCTCATTTTCTTTGATAATAATCTCTCAGTTGTTGTTGCCTATGCATTGCTCTCCGCATGCGTGGCTGTATCATTAACTTTTGTTCTGAATCCAAGGAGGAGCTAGATAATTGATCTCCTTCTGAGCTGTCTGCCACACTCTCCACCTCCCTGTTATTCATGTCTTCTTGGTCAGAGGAGCCTTCATCAGCAGATTCCACCAGGGGCAAAACAGGCCTGCAGCATGTGGATGTCTCCCCCACATCCACAGTCCTTGGGGCAGGAGCTGGGCCTGAGCTAACCACAACAGCCATCAGGAAATTTCTCCTTATTTCTAAACAATAAATGCTCAAAATATGGAGGGGAAAGTTTTTTCTCCTTTCCACGGAGAGCGGCGGCATATAAATCCAATCAATCAATCAATCAATCAATAATCAAAATTAAAAATAAAATAAAAAATAATCACAAAGCCCTACATGGCATCAGACCAGAATACCTTCGGAACCGTCTTCTGCCGCACGAATCCCAACAACCGATAAGGTCCCAACAGAGTTGGCCTTCTCTGGGTCCCGTCGACTAAACAATGTCGTCTGGCGCGCCCCAGGGGAAGAGCCTTCTCTGTGGTGGCCCCGGCCCTCTGGAATCAACTACCCCCCCGAGATTAGAACCGCCCCCACCCTCCTTGCCTTTTGTAAGTTGCTAAAGACCCACCTATATCGCCAGGCATAGGGGAATGAAGATCCCCCAGGCTTATATAGTTTACGCACGGGATGATTGTGTTGTATGGTTTTAATGTTGGATTTTAGATGTTTTTAATATTAGATTTGTTACACTGTTATTATTTTGTTGTGAGCCGCTCTGAGTCTACGGAGAGGGGTGGCATATAAATCTAATAAAATAAAAAATAAATAAATAAAAAATCCAAGTATTCATACATAACTAAATACAGTACAGTGATCCCTCGATTTTCGCGATCTCGTTCTTCGCGAAACGCTATATCGTGATTTTTCCCACCCGATGACGTCACTCTCTTCCTTCCTTTCTCATCTTTCTTTCTCTCTCTCTTTCTCTATCTTGCTTCTTCCTCTCTCACACTCTCTTCCTCCCTCTCTCATCTCTTTCTTTCCTTCTCTCTCTTTCTCTATCTCTCCCCCTCTTGCTGGCGGGCGGCGGGCGGCGGGCGGGTGGCGGGCGGGCGAGCGGGGGCATCAGCGAGGAAGACCCAGGGAAGGTTCCTTCGGCCGCCCAGCAGCTGATCTGCTCGGCAGCGCAGCGAGGAGCCGAATCGGGGTTTCCCCTTTGCGTGGGCGGCGGGGAAACCCCGATCTTCGTCTGCTCGCTGCTGCTGCGCTGCCGAGCAGATCAGCTGCTGGGCGGCCGCAGCAGCAGCGAGCAGACGAAGATCGGGGTTTCCCCGCCGCCCACGCAAAGGGGAAACCCCGATTCGGCTCCTCGCTGCGCTGCCGAGCAGATCAGCTGCTGGGCGGCCGAAGGAACCTTCCCTGGGTCTTCCCCACCGCCCACGCAAACTCCACCATCTGCGCATGCGCGGCCATGAAAAAAAGGGCGCACATGCGCAGATGGTGTTTTTACTTCCGCAACCCTACATCGCGAAAAATCGATTATCGCGAGGGGTCTTGGAACGGAACCCTCGCGATAATCGAGGGATCACTGTAATACCTCGTCTTACGAACTTAATTGGTTCTGGAAGTAGGTTCGTAAGGTGAAAAGTTTGTAAGACGAAACATTGTTTCCCATAGGAAACAATGTAAAAGCGATTAATGTGTGCAAAGGGGGGGAAAAAATCGCAAAATGGCGCTCCGCTGGGCGCCGCCGCCCGGCTGTCACCTTTTAAAACAGCCGGGGGGCTTCTCGGCGTTCTCCCAAACCCAAACTTTTCGGGTTCGGGAGGCTGCCGAGAAACGCCACTGCCTGGCTGTCACCTTCTGAAACAGCCGGGGGGCTTCTCGGCGGCCTCCGGAACCCAAACCCAAACCCGAACTTCCAGGTTCGGCGTTCAGGAGAACGCTAAGAAGCCCCCCGGCTGTTTTAAAAGGTGACAGCCGGGCAGTGGCGCCCAGCGGAGCAACATTTTGCAATCTGCGGTGGGTTCGTAAGCCGAAAAAAGTTCATAAGAAGCAAAAAATTTCTGAACCCCGGGTTCGTATCACGAAGGATTTGTATCACGAGAGGTTCATATCACGAGTTACCACTGTAATGCAGAAATGTAAAATGAACACTGTATGTTAAATGTGTATAAAATATTAAATGAAAACTATATGTTATTTTTTTTATAAAATGTCTATATAAAGTATATAAAATAGCCGGTAAAGTTGAGCATTACTCACCACTGTTCCAAGAAACTGAATGCTAAGGTTTCCACCAGCATCTCGAGAAATGCACTGGAAGGAACAGAATAACAATTACAGTCTTATCAACAAGAAATTTTCTCCCTAAGAATTCTGACAAATGGCTTATGAAATTGGAGACATTATGCACATGTCACTTTCAATGAAACTCATGGTTAGAGCAGAAATGCATGTGATACAAGAAAATAAGATTTATATTAATGTTTGATAGCATTTAGTTTTCACAGCTGAATTGAATGGGCACAGGATTCAAAAATGGACTATAATCAAACAATCAGAATCGACTATAATCAATTCTCTTTCCATCATTCAATGATCAAATAAGATAGGAATCTTAAATGTGTCCACATATATTGTCAGAGACTCCTACTAATTTTGTCTAGCATTTTTGTAAATCTTGTCTGTTTGTCTTGTTTCCACTTACACAGAGCTCTGCAACAAATTTATTTGAGCTCAATACAATGGGTTAATATTTGGCCTATGCAATAGATCATCATCTCCATTCAACCATAAAATGTACTTAATGATTTGGGACATCGTATGAGAAGAGCCATGTTATTCTATGGTGATAAAAAAAAAAAGCAGAAGGCATCTGGTAGCATCTTTTCCAACTCCCGAATTTAATTAAAAGGCATATGCTTTGGAGAGCTGCAGCTTGCCTCAGCAGATGCACAGATTTGAGGTAAGTGACCGTCAGGCCACTTCTACCATTTTCATCCCCAAGACTCTCCCAAGCCCTTTGATAGTGATTCAGTGCTGTCTTTGCTTATGTTTGTGTGAAATGTTACAACTCTTACAGGATCAAATACTGCTGCAAGTCCAATAGAAGAGAATACACGTAGCTCCAGGGCAGTGGTGGGCTACTAGACGGAACGCTGAATTGGGTTCGCCGCCACTGCCCTTAAGTGCTTGCAGGGCCAGCGCAATTTTGCTTTTGCACCTGGGAAGGTAGCAAAATCACTCATGAAGCCACAGGTGCCCCCATGTTTCGGTGAATTTTTTTTTGCTTTCGCGCATGCTGAAACACAGGCGCACCTGCGGCTCCCTGCGTGATTTTGCTACCTCCACAGATGCAGAAGCAAAATCACGCTGGTCGCGCAAGCACTCACGAGCCACAGTGGTGAGCCCAATTTAGCATTCCGGCTAGTAGCTCACCACTGTTCCGGGTTGAACCGTAGCATCCTTAGCACTCTCTGAGGGTGGATTTTTATTTGCAGACATTTTATTACTCAACTAAGTAATGTCATCAGTACAAGAATCCCAGCGACCAGTTAGGTCCCACAAAGTGGATCTTCTGCGGGTCCCGTCAACTAAACAATGTCACTTGGCGGGACCCAGGGGAAGAGCCTTCTCTGTGGTGGCCCCGGCCCTCTGGAACCAACTCCCCCCCAGAGATTAGAATTGCCCCCACCCTCCTTGCCTTTCGTAAGCTACTTAAAACCCACCTCTGCCATCAGGCATGGGGGAATTGAGATCCTCTTTCCCCCTAGGCCTTTACAATTCTATGCATGGTATGTATGTATGTATGTATGTATGTTTGGTTTTTATATTAATGGGTTTTTAATCATTTTTAGTATTAGATTACTATTGTACACTGTTTTATTGTTGCTGTTAGCCGCCCCGAGTCTCCGGAGAGGGGCGGCATACAATCAATCAATCAATCAATCAATAAATAAATAAATAAATAAGTGTGGGGTTTGCTCTACATCTATATATGATAACTTCTCCTGCCAATATTAATGGGAGTATTGGTTTTGTTCTCAGTAGTTCATTGATTAGGATATTGTTTTCTGCTTGATTAATTGCCTGCTAATCTAGATGTTGGCTGCTGGGCATTGTTCTGGCTTTTCTTTCCTTCTCTGTTTTTTTTAATTGTCTCATTTGAGTAGCATCTAAATGTGGTTTATCACTAAGTGTCTTGATTGCTGATTTGTCTGAATGCCAAGCTTTTTAAGAATTCCTTAGCATTTTTTTATTTGATATTAGCAGTCATGAGGTTTTGTTTGTCCATATGTTGTGAAATTAAAGAGTTTTCCTTATATCTTCTGACTGCTTGTTGGTGTTCATGGAGGCATTCTGCTAGACTTGTGCCTGTCTGTTGTATCTAGTGGCTGTTACCATCTGTACATTATATGCTAATAGGTCAGTGATGGCGAACCTTTTAGACACCGACTGTCCAAACTTCACACACACGCACGGCCAAACTGAAAGGAGTGTGTGTGCATGCAAACGCGTGGACATGCACTTGTGCACGTATGGACAGACGCTCACAAAAGAAACACCACAGAGATCTGGCCTGGGGCGACAACCCACGTGCCAGCAGAAAGGGTATTATTATTATTATTATTATTAATTATTATTATTATTATTATTATTATTAATATTATTATTAATATTATTAATATTAATATTATTATTAATATTATTGTTGTTGTTGTTGTTACTATTACTATTACTATCACTACTACTATTATTACTATTATTATTATTTATTAGATTTGTATGCCGCCCCTCTACGAAGACTCAGGGCGGCTCACAGAATAGATACAAACATAATCATGTAGCGCAAATCTAATACAGTGGTACCTCTATTTAAGAACGCCTCTACTTAAGAACTTTTCTAGATAAGAACCAGGTGTTCAAGATTTTTTTGCCTCTACTTAAGAACCATTTTCTACTTAGAACCTGAGCCCAGAAAAATTTCCCAGGAAATTTGAGAGCGGCACGAAAGCCCGGCCAGTTTCCTGCCATTCCCCCTTTAATCCTGGCCATCTCGGGCTTTTCTGGGCTGCCAGAGGAGCCTTTCAGTGGCGCTTAAAGAGGCTTTGGCAGCCTAGAGCAAATGGAGGGAGGCGCTTCCTCCTCCTCACCACCTCAGAGTCCCCCCCCCTTTTTTTGAGCCTTAAAGTTTTGGATTTTTTTGATTCCCTTCACATCACCTTATTCCTTCAGCAGCGACTGTTCTCCTCCTTTTCTTTCTCCTCCTCCTCCCACCCAAATTCTGAGCTTTTATTTCTTTCCTAATGGGTTTGCCTGCATTATCTGCTTTTACATTGATTCCTATGGGGAAAATTGCTTCCACTTAAGAACGTTTCTACTTAAGAACCTGGTCACGGAATGAATTAAGTTCTTAAGTAGAGGTACCACTGTAATTTAAAATACAACTAAAAACCTTAATGTAATGAGCAATCATACAGTCCAATCACGCCATACATTACATTTATTGGTCAGAGGGGCAAGGTCTAATTGCCCCAAGATAATTCCTGATTTTTTCTTCTTGGACTAAGGAGTCTTATAATTAGGGGATCTCCAACCTTGACAACTTTACGACTTGTGGACTTCAACTCCCAGAATTCCTCAGCCACTGGCTGAGGAATTCTGGGAGTTGAAGTCCACAAGTCGTAAAGTTGCCAAGGTTGGAGATCCCTGTTATAGATGACTCCTTAGTCTTGGGCTAAGTAGCCTTGTAAATGACTTCCATTTTTCTTCTCTTGCTTAACAAGAGTAATGTACAACAGACAATAGCAAAGAATCAGGTGGAAAGCAATACCCTATGTTCTGTCGGGCTCTCTGGTAGACTCCTCCCAAAAATTCACAGGTACAAATTTCAGACACACACACACCTTTGAAAATTCAAAACAATGTTCTTTATAATGAAAATTCACTTAAACTAAGCCCTCTTTTGGTATAGCAAAGAGCACTGGTCTCCAAACAAACTGGTAATTTGTACAAGTCCCTTATCCGTTCTGTGATACTTAGATTGCAGCTGTGAGGCAATTCACAGTCCTTCTTCTTTCACAAAGTGAAACACAATTTGCTCTGGTTTAGTTTCAAAGCGGGGGGAAATCAGCACACAAAAGGTCAAAGTCAGCAAAGCAGGCACGAAACACAACGATCAGATAATCCTCCACAATGGCCAAACCCACAGGCTGCTATTTATAGCAGCCTCACTAATCACCACAGCCCCACCCAACCACAGGTGGCCTCATTTTCTTTGATAATAATCTCTCAGTTGTTGTTGCCTATGCATCGCTCTCCACATGCATGGCTGTATCATTAACTCTTGTTCTGAATCCAAGGAGGAGCTAGATAATTGATCTCCTTCTGAGCTGTCTGCCACACTCTCCTCCTCCCTGTCACTCATGTCTTCTTGGTCAGAGGAGCCTTCATCAGTAGACTCCACCGGGAGCAAAACAGGCCTGCAGCATGTGGATGTCTCCCCCACATCTACAGTCCTTGGGGCAGGAGCTGGGCCAGAGCTAACCACAACACCCTAATGAAAGAACTACCAAGGAAAATATTAAAATTGGGAAACCAAATTAAAATCAGGAAGCCATGAGTTCAAGTTCTGCCTTAGGCACAAAAGCCAATTGGGCTCTTTGGGTCATCCCCTTTTCTCAGCCCTAGGAAGAAGGCAAAGGCAAAAAACATTTCCATAAATCTTGTTAAGAAAACTTGTCTTGTTCAAGCACTTGTCAAGAATCAACTGCCACTAATCTGAAGGCATAACAAATAAACCAACAAACAAATCAGGTTTACCCTTTATCTTTGCTCAGTTAGGTCCAAATGTCTATTTTACATTGTGAAATAAGGGATGCGGAAGGAATAGCAGGATAACATAGGCACCAACACTCCGCAGTCTGCATTGGTTGCCGATCAGTTTCCAGTCACAATTCAAAGTGTTGGTTATCACCTATAAAGCCCTTCTTGGCACCGGACCAGATTATCTCAGGGACCGCCTTCTGCCGCACGAATCCCAGCGACCGGTTAGGTCCCACAGAGTTGGCCTTCTCCAGGTCCCGTCGACTAAACAATGCCATTTGGCGGTACCCAGGGGAAGAGCCTTCTCTGTGGCGGCCCCGGCCCTCTGGAACCAACTCCCCCTGGAGATTAGAATTGCCCCCACCCTCCTTGCCTTTCGTAAACTCCTTAAAACCCACCTCTGTCGTCAAGCGTGGGGGAACTGAGACATCTCCCCCTGCCTATGTAGTTCTAGTGCATGATATGACTGTATGTATGTTTTTTATATTGGGGTTCCTTGCTTTTAGATTTTTAAATGTACAATTGTTATCTTAGATTTTAATTATTAGATTTGTCAATATATATTGTTTTTATCATTGTGAGCCACCCCGGGTCTGCGGAGAGGGGCGGCATTCAAATCTAATTAATAATAATAATAATAATAATAATAATAATAATTATTATTATTATTATTATTATTATTTAATAAGAACACATACACATAGAAATACATATACACTGTATTTTAAGATAACTTTGTCATATTACCTAATTTTCAGATGCTTCATGAAAGGAATGGTTATGGGACACATTTCCCTTCTAAACAATAATGGCTGCATTTTAAATAAAAACAACAATATTGCCTTTTATTTTATTTTTTCTTTCCCTTCAATTAATACATCATGTTTTAGCCATCCTGTCAGATTGCAGGAAAACAAAGGAGAATGAAACAAGCCGGGACATATTTCAACAAAAAAGATTAACAAAATGGAAAATATGGGGAAAAAAATCATACCAAAAAACCTGACATTTACATTTGTAAAGGAAACAGGAATATACAGTTTTCCCAACTGCTGGAGGAAACACAATCACATTTCGGAAACTGTAAAGAAGAACAAATTACCAGGGCCTACAATGAAGAATGTATGTGCCAAAGCAAACAGATACAAATTAATGAGGAGTTTGTCAATTAGTTAAGTAAATAATATTCTTTAATTTTTTTAAAAACATTGAGCATTCTTCATCTTTCTCTCTTTTATATTGGGGAGCAACAAATTTCCTTATCTGGGGAAAAGAATCCACTACATGAATAGTTGACATGGGAACAAAGGTGAAAGGGGTATCAAGATTGTGCAGGTGTTTTATCAGTATCTATGAAAAAAAAAGACAAAACCTGAATATTGTATGTAAATACCATAATGTGATATTTTCTGATTCAGATTTCATCAAGGTGAAATACTGTGGGTATGAGGGTCCAGATTCCAAACATTTTAATCTATAAGGATTATAGATAGTAATACATATTTTTAATTATGTATTAAAAATCTTTTTTATTTTTATCCAGAAGAAATACAGTAGTATACATGATATAGTAGGACATAGATTGCAAAATGTATCTGAATGTAAATGTGTTTTTTCTTTTAAAAGATAATGTATCTAGTCCTTTTATGTTAAAGGTAGAGAAATTATAAAAAAATATTTATTTATTAAATATATTTTATGCCATCACAGTAGTAAACTTTCACAGGAAAAAGTACAATATAAAGCCTTCTCTGTGGCAGCCCCGGCCCTCTGGAATCAACTTTCCCATGGAGATTAGGACTGCCCCCACCCTCCTTGCCTTTTGCAAATAACTGACCCTTAGCTGTTTCATTTTATGTATGGTTTAATTGGATTTTTATAACCATTTTTAATATTAGATTTGTGCTTTATATTTTGTTGTGAGACGTTCCGAGTATTCGGAGAGAGGCGGCATACAAGTCTAATAAATTATTATTATTATTATTATTATTATTATTATTATTATTATACTCAATTAAAAAAATAAAAAATCATAGCAATACAAACTATTTGCTACTAACTTTCTGTGACTGCAATTGTTAACTGGCTGATACAATGAATTATTTTGGAAAAAAGGTATAGAATACCCCAAAAATCTGGAATCCATTACTCCAATGGAATAGTAATTTGGCAAATTTTATGAGATAAAAATTATCATAAAGCATTTGCATGATATAATATAAAATGTCATAAAACATTTCCTGTGGTCAACTGCTGATATTTGCCCGCGATATACACTTCAACACGGGCTACTTTTAAAGCAGAATACCTCTCTAAATTTTTAAAAGTGTGTTAGAAGCTCTGCAATTGTTGAAGGCATTGAGGAATTTTGGCAAGGAAGTATCTCTGAAACAATGAGCCAATATATCACGGGTTGTCCAGCGATAACACTCAATAAAAAATAAATGATGGGAATATCAAATCAAATTGGGAAAAAGCTCTCTGGAATATCTCAGTCTACCAGGGCTTTTGTAAGGAGACACTCTGCCCTCCACAAGAAGGTTATTCCACAGTGTTGGTGTTACCATGGAACACAACATCTTCTTGCCTCAGTCCGCACACTGTTTTAGCTAACTGAAAGGTGCCAAGCCCTGAAGGACTTCATAGGTCAAAACCCACACCTTAAATTGGAACCAGAAACCAATTGGTAACAAATACAGTGGCAGCCAAATCATACTTAGAAACATAGAAACATAGAAGACTGATGGCAGAAAAAGACCTCATGATCCATCTAGTCTGCCCTTATACTATTTTCTGTATTTTATCTTATGATGGATATATGTTTATCCCAGACGTGTTTAAATTCAGTTACTGTTTATTTATCTACCACATCTGCTGGAAGTTTGTTCCAAGGATCTACTACTCTTTCAGTAAAATAATATTTTCTCATGTTGCTTTTGATCTTTCCCCCAACTAACTTCAGATTGTGTCCCCTTGTTCTTGTGTTCACTTTCCTATTAAAAACACTTCCCTCCTGGACCTTATTTAACCCTTTAATATATTTAAATGTTTCGATCATGTCCCCCCTTTTCCTTCTGTCCTCCAGACTATACAGATTGAGTTCATTAAGTCTTTCCTGATACGTTTTATGCTTAAGACCTTCCACCATTCTTGTAGCCTGTCTTTGGACCCGTTCCATTTTGTCAATATCTTTTTGTAGGTGAGGTCTCCAGAACTGAACACAGTATTCCAAATGTGGTCTCACCAGCACTCTATATAACAGGATCATAATCTCTCTCTTCCTGCTTGTTATACCTCTAGCTATGCAGCCAAGCATCCTACTTGCTTTCCCTACCACCTGACTGCACTGTTCACCCATTTTGAGACTGTCAGAAATCACTACCCCTAAATCCTTTTCTTCTGAAGTTTTTGCTAACACAGAACTGCCAATACAATACTCAGATTGAGGATTCCTTTTCCCCAAGTGCATTATTTTACATTTGGAAACATTAAACTGCAGTTTCCATTGCTTTGACCATTTATCTAGTAAAGCTAAATCATTTACCATATTACAGACGCCTCCAGGAATATCAACCCTATTGCACACTTTAGAGTCATCGGCAAATAGGCAAACCTTCCCTACCAAACCTTCCCCTATGTCACTCACAAACATATTAAAAAGAATACTTATGTGCTCCCAAAGGCAGAAGACCAAAAAGATAGAGGCTACTCATTTTGGAACACATATTCTTTAAGGGCAGCCCCAAGTTTAGCTCATTACGGTCAGTCTAGCCAGGTGGTGATAAGGGCATAAGTTACCGTTACTGAGTGCTCCTGGCAGAGGTAAAGTTTCAATTGGCACACAAGTTAAGGGTTTGGCCACAGTTTCCATCCGCTGCTCCTGCAGAAGCCATTAATTCCAGAAAGGCCCCTAAATTACAAACCTGTTCCCTGATAGTTAATGCTTGCCCATCTAAATTTTAGACCAACTATGCAATGTCACCAAAATTTAATCTCTAGATACTAAGAGAGTCTGGAAGGAAAGTAACAGGCTAAGACTCAACCTCTAGCAAGACTGAGACCCCATTCATGATTATGCATTAGCGATTTCAACCATTACAATGTGCTCTACATGGAGTTGCTCTTTAAGATGACTCAATTATTATAACTACAAGTAGTTCTTAATTGGTCATTTAATCACCATTTGAAGGTATGAAGGCCTTGGAAAGGATGCTTTACAGCTTTGAATCCCTTCATTAACTTCCCAGATTTATTATTTTATGTATTTAGAAACATAGAAGATATTTATATTTTATTTATTTATTTATTTATTTTATTAATTCAATTTCTATCCCGCCCTTCTCTAGAGACTCAGGGCGGCTTACAACATATTAGAAATCTACATAAAATTACATTCTAAGATACCCACAATTAAAAAAACCCAAACAAACAGATTCATATGTCACACATCCTACATTCATTCATTGGGCAGGGCAAGATGTCAAAGTTTTAATGTCCCAAGGCTGTTGGCAGAGAGATTTACGGATATAACACTAACTTCCAAGATTTAAAATGGTGTAGAAATTTTAAAAAGCAATAGCAATAAAATATTTTACCTGGACAGTTCTATAAACATCATCCACTTGAAGAGATAACACGGCTGATGCCAAATTCCATTCACCGGTCACACAAAGTTTCCTCCCATTGACTTCCACCTGTTGTGACATAAGGATATTATTACCATTATTACTTCAAATTTCTAGGTTCTATCATATCTCAAGACCTAAAATGGTCACCTAACATCAAAAACATCATCAAAAAAGCACAACAAAGAATGTTCTTTCTGCGCCAGCTCAGGAAGCTCAAACTTCCCAAGGAGCTGGTGATACAGTTCTACAGAGGAATCATTGAGTCTGTCATCTGCACCTCTATAACTGTCTGGTTTGGTGCTGCAACCCAACAGGACCGACACAGACTTCAGAGGATAATCAGAATTGCGGCCAACCTGCCTTCCATTGAGGACCTGTATACTGCATGAGTCAAAAAGAGTGCGAAGAAAATATTTACTGACCCCTCACATCCTGGACACAAATTGTTTCAACTCCTACCCTCAAAACGTCGCTACAGAGCACTGCACACCAAGACAACTAGACACAAGAACAGTTTTTTTCCCGAACGCCATCACTCTACTAAACAAATAATTCCTTCAACACTGTCAGACTTTCTACTAAATCTGCACTTCTATTTTATTAGTTTTTCTCATCATTCCTTTCACCCATTTCCTCCCATGTTGACTGTATGACTGTAACTTGTTGCTTATATCCTAAGATTTTTATTAATATTGCTTCTTCATTGCTTATTTGACCCCTATGAAAATCATTAAGTGTCGTACCACATGATTCTTGACAAATGTATATTTTATTTTATGTACGCTGAGAGCATATGCACCAAGACAAATTCCTTGTGTGTCCAATCACACTTGGCCAATAAAAATTCTATTCTATTCTATTCTATAAACCCATACAAGAAGCAAAACTCAATTTCATCACTGCATACAAAAGGAGGAAACACCAAAAGATAAGAGTTTGTCAACAGAGTCTTTTTAGCATTGCGAAGGAAAAGTGAAACACATTTATAGAAGCTCCCTGTGGGAAGTGTTAAATAATTTGCAGAAAATGTTATGGACTTGGACTTCTCGGAGTCAGAGGCTGAACCTGAGTGACCTAATTCAGCAGGCTGCCAACTTCATGAGTTAGCAGACATTTGCCATTTGGGATGGACTGAACAAGTACGGGAGGAATCAGGCAATTGGGGGCCTGAAGCTTTTAGAGCGCCTAGTTCCAGAATGCGGCAACAGCTTCAAAGGGCCAAACAAAAGCAATAAAAGAAATAATGATCAAATCCAATGAGTTAAAATTAAAAGAGAACAATTTAAGCTACAAGCCTTTGCAGACGATGTCGTTTTTATCATACAAGATCCAATAGAAACTGCACCGATCTTATTAAATGAAATTTATAAATTTGGAGAAGTAACAGGTTTAAAAATTAATAAGAGGAAGACCCAGATTCTAACGAAAAACATGACTCAGAAACAAAATACAGTAGTCCCTCGCTATACCGCGCTTCACCTACTGCGGCTTCACTTCATCGCGGGTTTCTGAGGAAGCCGATCGGCAGATTTAAACAGTCCGCTGAACTCGATCGGCAGGTTTTTCAAAATATATATATATATCTAAAATTGTAAATACTGTATTTAAATACTGTATCTAAAATAAATACTGTGTGGGAAGGGTTTATAAACACTTAAAACAATGAAAACTTACCAAACAATTACAATATAAATACAATAAGTACTATTAGTCGATAAATTCCCCATCGCGGATTTCACCTATCGCGGCCAGGTCTGGAACGTAACACCAGCGATAGGTGAGGGACTACTGTAGAGTATTGCAGGAACTGATTAATATAAAAATAGTCAAAAAAATTAAATATTTGGGCGTATGGATGACCTCAAATTACAGTACCATTAAAAAAGATAACTTCGATAAATTACTTAAAGATATCCAAAAATACCTAGTAAGATGGTCCAAATTGATATAGACATATAACATACAACAAAAATAAAGCATCTTGCTTTATACATGGATTATTTGATATCATAGCTTAGTATTTACACCTGCTAAATGGCAGTGTAATTGGTTTGCAGCTCATTCATTTATAATAATATTTTCCCTTTATTGGTTATTACACATATATACATCTTGTTAATTTTCCTGTTAGTATATCCATTTTTTTGTTTCATTTTCTCAATTGTATAATAGTGCCTTATAGTAGTAATATTTCCTCTTAATATCAATTTGATTTTTCTCTCTAAATTTAATATTTTAAATAATTTTATCGTTATTCCCATTTTTCTTTTCTTTTATTTTCCGCAATCCAGACATACCACCTGCCCCAAGTTTTATGGAAATCCTCCATATCCTTGTCCTGTAATTTGTATGTAAGTTTTGTCATTTCTACGACTTCGTAAATTTTATATGTATATATCAAATGTTGCATTGTTGTTTTGTTTTCTCTTCGTTTTCTTTCTTTTTTAATGTACATATTTAATAAAGTATTTTTTTTTAAATGGCCCAATTTGAAACTAACCCTGATGGGCAAAGTATTCGCCATAAAATCCAATATTTTACCAAGATTCTTTATACCTCTTCCAAGTCACACCAATAAATTTGAACAAAACCTTCTTTAATAACTTGCACAGGGAAATCCAGAAATTTATATGGTCCAAAAAGAAGGCCAGAATTAAACTAAAAAACCTCCAAGATCATAGAACCAGAGGTGGCCTTGGTCTCCCCAATTTTCAATTATATCATCAAGCAGTGATCTTATCTATGTTAAGAAATTGGGTAACACTTAAGAACACAAGATTACTAACCCTCGAAGGCTTTGACCTACAATCCAGATGGCATTCCTTTTTAATGATGGAGACCCACAAAATACCAAACTACAGTGATACCTTGTCTTACGAACTTAATTGGCTCCAGGACAAGGTTCGTAAGGTGAAAAGTTCGTAAGACGAAACAATGTTTCCCATGGGAATCAAAAGCGAATAATGCGTGCAAATCCTTCAGGAAAATCCCAAACTTTAGAAGGGAGGCGAACAGAGGGCAGGGAGGAGCAGTGAAAGGGGGCGGGTGGAAGAAGCAAGGCTAGGCTAAAGGGTGAGTGGGAAGGAAGAAAGGCAAGCGGGGCGCCCCTCCCTTTTCTTTCTTCAACAGACACCCTTTCAGTGCCTCTGCAAGCACTCCGTTCTCCTAGCTTTGTTAATGCAAACTACTCCGTCTCCAAGCCGCCCCTCCCTTTTTTTTCTTCAACAGACACCCTTTCAGTGCCTCTGGAAGCACTCCATTCTCCTAGCTTTGTTAATGCAAACTCTTTCGTCTCCAAGCCGCCCCTCCCTTTTCTTTCTTCAACAGACACCCTTTCAGTGCCTCTGCAAGCACTCCGTTCTCCTAGCTTTGTTAATGCAAAATACTCCATCTCCAAGAAACCCCTTCATCCCAGGCTTGTGTTTGTAAGGTGAAAATAGTTTGGAAGAAGAGGCAAAAAAATCTTAAACACCGGGTTCGTATCTTGAAAAGTTCGTTAGAAGAGGCGTTCGTAAGACGAGGTACCACTGTACTTTAAACACCATTATTTAAGAAAAACTTTAATAATAACCTGGCAACTTATAAGAAAAAATCACTACCATTCTGTACTGAAATGGATATCTCCGAACGAATCAATTATTTACCCTAATCTTTTCTCCCCTTCTAAAATACTAACATACCAACAATTATTAGATGAAAATGATATTTTGCTGACAAGACAACATTTACAAGACATAGGGATAAATCTGGACTGGCTAACTTCTTTACAAATCAATTCCAAATATAATGAACACAAAAAAAGATTTGGTTTTCAAAAAAATAACACAATAGACTTAATTCTCTTTGGCCCAAGTGCAAAAATGATTTCTAAACTATACAATTATTTATTAATGCAGGATAATTTGGAAGAACAAGTCAAAGGGTGCATGATTGCCTGGGCCCAGAATTTTGGCTATACGATTAACCTAATAGAATGGGGAAAAACATGGACCGTAAACTATAAGATGACGTTAGCAAAGTCTTATAAACAAAATCAACTGAAAATGTTCTATCAATGGCACCTACCCCCACGCAGTAAAAGACCTTGGAATGCTAATATCAAATGACCTAAGTGCCAAAGCCCACTGCAACAATATCGCCAAAAAGGCTTCTAAAATTGTCAACCTTATCCTACATAGCTTCTGCTCCGGCAATCTCACACTACTCACCAGAGCTTACAAAACTTTCGCCAGACCTATCCTTTAATACAGCTCACCTGTCTGGAACCCACACCGAATTTCGGACATCAACACCCTAGAAAAGGTCCAACGATACTTCACCAGAAGAGCCCTTCACTCCACCACTCGAAACAGAATACCCTACGAAACTAGACTTACAATCCTCGGTCTAGGAAGCTTAGAACTACGACGCCTTAAACCTGATCTAAGTATTGCCCACAAGATCATATGCTGCAACATCCTGCCTGTCAACAACTACTTCAGCTTCAACCGCAATAACACAAGAGCACGCAACAGGTTCAAATTTAATATCAACCGCTCCAAACTTGACTGTAAAAAATATGACTTTAGCAATCGAGTTGTTGAAGCGTGGAACTCATTACCAGACTCCGTGGTGTCAACCCCCAACATTTTTCCCTTAGACGTTCCACGGTTGACTTCTCCAGATTCCTTAGAGGTCAGTAAGGGGCGAGCATAAGTGCCCTTCCGTCCCCTGTCCAATTGTCTCTCCTATATTTTATATATCTTTTTTCCCATCCATATATCCTTCCTCTACTCTTCATTGATGTATTCTATTCTCATATCTCTTCTTCTATCCCTTCCCTGATATTTACCACTACACATTTTTATTCTCTTTAACTTTCAATTTGTATTGGACAAAATAAAATAAATAAATAAATAAATAGATTGTCTAAAATGTTCTCGAATTTATCCCCCAAATGCTGGAAATGTAAAACTAAGCCAGGAACCTATTACCACCTATGGTGGACCTGCAGTAGTGTGTACATATGCTGCCCATCCTTGCTGTTTAGCATAACTTAGCTTCAATTTGGTTCTCCCAGTTCTCTTGGAAGTGCCATCGGTGCCACCATTTTGGGTTTTTTGCTTCTGCACATGCACAGAAATTTTTGTTTTAGTACTGTGCATGAGCACATGCCCACACATCGTGTCCCTGAGAGAACTGGCAGTAAAGAAATCCATAACACACCCCTTGAAACTTGGCAGCTTTAAGACTTGTGGACTTCAACACCCAGAATTCTGGGAATTGAAATCCACAAGTCTTAAAGTTGCCAAGTTTGGTCACCCCTGATATAAATGTTGCAGTTGAATCTCTGAAAGAAGGAAAAAATCAGTGAAATAACACTAAAAACATTACTTTTCATGGAAAAATCCATCATTCAATTAAGTGTTCCCATTCATACACAGGATACCAAGCTTAATAACTATTCTCATCAGACAAAAAAAGTCAAGAACATTCTTGATAGGCTAAAATATGTTTTAAAAGGACTTTATGTCAAGGGCAACCTTGTAAAAAGTAAAACCCACGGTCATATCAAGGTTAACCCAATTAGTAATTTTTTAAAGGTAAAGGAAGTAGGTAATCCTAATCTGGTGCCAAATTCTTCCAGGGTGTGTGCACACCTTTTCCTCTGTACTTACGTAAGTTGGAAAACTGAATGTTCCAAATAGTTTATGGAAATGTTTTCACACTAACTTTTTATCAATTCAATACACGAAGAGTAAAACACATCAAAGAACCTACCATGAAACAATGAGGGAACAATACTTTATAAAATTAAGAGTGGCTGACTTGTGTTTTTATCTGATACGAAAAGGAAAAATACTTATGGCAAATGACTTAAATCTGGTTAATCTTCCATTGTCAAAAACATGAAAGTAGAGGGCTGAAGGTTATTTACTCATTCAAAACACTCCCATTGTTCACACTACATTAATCTGAGAAATAGAAAGAAAATTGTTCTTACATCCAGAGAACAGATTCTATCCTGAACTACTAAAACAAACTAACAATTGGTGATGTTACTGGTACAAATTTTAAGTATTCTATAGGAAATGCTTCTTTTTGCTTCTACAAATTATATTTTGGGGCAACCAAGAGAACCTTCCAAACAGAAACTTCAACTAGTGGCAAAAGCCACATACTGGTGGCTTAAAGCTGCCGCAGCAGTGCCTTACCAGGCTGCATTTGGGTTAGGTACTAGCTCTGTTCTGACCACAGCAAAGTTATCAATAAATTATCAGAAAACTAATACAGTGTTCCCTCGATTTTCGTGGGTTCGAACTTCGCGAAATGTCTATACCACAATTTTTCAAAAATATTAATTAAAAAATACTTCGCGGGTTTTTCCCCTATACCACGGTTTTTCCCGCCCGATGTCGTCATATGTCATTGCCAAACTTTCATCTGCCTTTAATAAATATTTTTTTTAATAAACTTTAATAAATAAACATGGTGAGTAATAATCTAAATGGTTGCGAAGGGAATGGGAAATTGCAATTTAGGAGTTTAAAGTGTTAAGGGAAGGCTTGTGATACTGTTCATAGATAAAAATAGTGTATTTACTTCTGCATCTCTACTTCGCGGAAATTCAACTTTCGCGGGCAGTCTTAGAACGCATCCCCCGCGAAAATCGAGGGAACACTGTATTTTAATTTCTACCTAGCGTTGTTGTAAAATTCACATATGGGAACTAAATTAGACTCATATTGGGCAGGCATGCACCTACAAATATCTTGTTTCGTTATCACTCCATGTTTCGTTATCATGGAATGCTTATAAAGCGTACATATAAAGCTGTCACAAGATTTTACCAGCCAAAAGGAGCACATTATTTCTCAGTTACAAGAAGCTAGACACAGAAGTTTTACTTCCTAAAAAATTACCGGTATACAGAAAAAATTATACATTAGTATTTTGTTATCACACTAAAGTATGCTATTGTAGAAGTAATAGCATCAATAAAAATGAATATGGCCCTTAAATAGGCATTGTTTTAATTATGAAGTTACACCCTGCACTGTAATTTATATCCCCAACTGTATCCAAATGATCCTAAAACTATTACATTTATGTTTATCACCCACTTAGTATTTACTCTATAATTTGCTTTCATCCCATACGCTAATTAATCACTTCTTCTGAACTAGCCTATTTGTTATTTTTCTTTTTTCAATTCCCTTGATACAGAATTATCAGCTACATGCTTATTGCTAACATTTCAGGACAGTATCTTATGAAGTTTCTTTCTCCTTGATTCTATAGTACAGAGAGTTCCCGACCACAATTGAGCCCAAAATTTCTGTTGCTAAGTGAGACATTTGTTTCGAGAGTTTTACTCCATTTTATGACTTTTCTTCAGTTAGTAACACTTGTTAAATCAATCTCACTTCCCCAATGACTTTGCTTGTCAGAAAGTTGTAAAGAGGGAATTAAATGACCCTGGGACATTGTAACCGCCATAAATATGAATAAAGTTGCCAAGTGTCTGAATTTGGATTACAGGGCCATTGGGATGCTGACATGGTTGTGTGAAAAACTGATCATAAATAGCTTTTTTTCAGTGCTGTTGTAACTTTAAATGTCACTAAATGAACCTTTGTAAATTGAGGACAGCTGTAATTATGATCATTAAAGATACCTTACATAATGATGTTTCTTTAATGCTTGTTGTATTTATTACAACTTTGTAGCCAAATCTTCTTTAAAATTGTTATTCCTAGTTAATATTTTACCAAAATTGAATACAGGTACCTTTAGTCCTTGCTTACCGACTGCCTCATTTAACAGCTGTTCAAAGTATCAAAAAAGCAGAGTTATGACTCTTCAGAATTACAGAGATTGCAGTATTTCTTCAGACATGTGAGTGCAATTTTGGAAAGCCAGGTACATTTTTGATGGTCATATCATTCTAGGATCATATGATCACCATTTATAATCTTCCTACCCAGTTTTCAACCAATCTGGCAGGAAGTCACAAGTCATGGTCACATGATGTTACACTTAATGAGAGTTGACAGTCCCAATTGCAGTTGGTAAGTGAGGACTACCAAGATGCAATATGACTTGTTGCTGACATTACATTATTTTTCTTTATAAAAGTAAAGCTCTCCAGTAAGAAAAGAGTATGTTATTTTCACTGAATAAAAATAATTGGAAAATCTAAGACAATACAGTGGATTGGTGATTTGTATTGTACTGTATTGGTAATTTGCAAAAGAAAAGGAAGAAATTAAGCATTTAACATAAAAAGATTATTTTGCTATTTGCTAAGTATCATAATAAAACAGACGAAAGAACTGAATTTTATTCTGCCACACAAGTTAAATTCTTTTATGCATGGTCAGACATTATAATGTCTGTGGTCTGCATTGGCTACCAATTGGTTTCCAGACTCAATTCAAAGTGTTGGTTATGACCTATAAAGCTCTACATAGCATCGGGCCAGTATACCTGCGAGACCGCCTTCTGCAGTATGAATCCCGGCGACCGATCAGGTCCCGCAGAGTCGGCCTTCTCCAGGTCCCGTCAACTAGACAATGTCATTTGGCAGGACCTAGGCAGGCCTTCTCTGTTGGGGCCCCGGCCTCCTTGCCTTCTGTAAGAGTCTTAAGACTCATTTATGCCACCGGGTTTGGGGCCATTAGATTCTTGCCCCCTGGCCAATGAATATCTTGAGAGAAGGCTGAGCAAATGGAATGACACTTTTTTATGGCTTTTGGGGATTTTAGATTTTTAAATTAATTAATTGGATCCAAGATAATTTATATTGTTTATGGTATGTTATGAGCCGCCCTGAGACCTCAGGGAGGAGTGGCATAGAAGTCGAATGAATGAATGAATGAATGAATGAATGAATGAATGAATGAATGAATGAATTAATTAATTAATTAATTAATTAATTAATTAATTAATCGATTAATGAATTAATGAATTAATCGATTAATCGATTAATGAATTAATCGATTAATGAATTAATTAATTAATAAAATTAATTAATTAATTAATTAATAAACAAACAAAAAACAAACTGTGAGCGATTTTGTAAACGTGCACAAAATGCAGTTAAATATAACTACATTTAATGAATTATGACTGCAACCTGACAATGGTTTGGTTTTCTCTCTTCCAAACTTTATTTCCTTAAGAGAAAAAAGGGAGACACACTGAGGAAAAAGTTATACACATCATTTTAAAAGAAGCTGCTGGGCTACAACGTAATCTTTGTATGATTACTTTCTATTGCAAACAGTAGCTATACCTTGGATATTTAACAGTTTTGGTCTATGAGTATACCTAAATTATTATAAGGATTCATGCAATACAAATTTGGTTAGTAAGTTGTTAAAAATTAGGCAGTAGCTGTGTTTTAGCGAGGCCATTTAAATTAAGCATATCAACTGTTTTTTGTTTTTTCCTCTTTGAATAAATTTGAAAAGATTGAAAAGAACCAATTTGAAAATTATCTAAGGAAAGAGAGGTCACAGATTTTGGAAAAAATAAAAGTACTTTCTCATACATAGAACAAAAGTACAAAACGTAATAGTTGATGCTGCTCATGATCCAGTGATGACCACTTCCTTAAATGGCTTGGCTGTAAGGAGAGTTAATTAAAATAATATAAAATTAATTTATGCATCATTATCACAATGCACTTATGTGATCCCAGATCATTAAAAAAAAGCACTGCATGTAAAAGATCTATTGATGACAATTAGTCATAGAAGTTAAGTATACTTTTAACTTCAAATGGAACATTCTGAATATTGAGATCTGGTGATGAATCAGAGAACAAGGTATTATATTATAAGCCTATCATTTATTTCTATTTAAAAAAGTTTATGGCAGGCCAATTTGGAAGACTAGATGCAAAATTAGATGATCTAATCTGATCAGTATGGCTTTTGTGACATCACATTACAAAATGATTTGGTTACAGAATGAAGAAAGTATAAGAATGCTTCTACTAAATGAAACCATTGAGTACTAAAAGCTATTTTTAAAAAAGTGATATCTGATCTTTTTGTAATTTCACAGAACTTTGTTAAAAAGAACTTTGTTAAAAAGAAAATTTTACACTCATAAAATAGATACTGTTCTAAGAGAATGAGCTTTGATGGCTAAGAAAATCGAGAGTTCTGGCTTTGAAACTGCCACAAATGAATTTCAATCACCACAGTGTCCTCTTTTCTTTTCTTTTTAAATAATGTGATAATAAATCACAAAAAGGATGTTTTATAAAAAAAATGACTTATAAATGTTAGATTTATTATGGCTAGTACACACTATGCTCTAATAGTTTTAGAAAAATCAAGGACAAACTCATTTCAGCTTCTTATACATTTTTTGCAAGCTTTTGTTTCAAGATGCTCAGATGTTTCTGAGAAATAAAGGCAAACTTGGGTAAAGGTCTACCCAACATATGGGCATTGATATTTTGATTTAGACTACAAGATGAAAACCAATCAGAAATTTAAATATTGATAGTTCCCATTCCCAGATAAATTAGAGTGCATGGAGCAATTGGAAGAGCCTAAGATGAAGAGTTGACCTTTTTCCTCCTTCAGTATTTACTTTTATTTATATGGCCATCCTCGTTGCAAAATCAACTCTAGAGCAGCAATTTTCCGTTCTCACCAAAGCAATTGTTATACAAGTACAATGATACCTTGTCTTACAAACTTAATTGGTTCCGGGACGAGGTTCTTAAGGTGAAAAGTTTGTTAGACGAAACAATGTTTCCCATAGGAATCAATGGAAAAGCGATTAACGCGTGCAAGCCCAAAATTCACCCCTTTTGCCAGCTGAAGTGCCCGTTTTTGCACTGCTGGGATTCTTCTTAGGCTCCCCTTCATAGGAAACCCCACCTCTGGACTTCTGTGTTTTTGCGATGCTGCAGGGGAATCCCAGCAGGGGAATCCCAGCATCGCAAAAACAAGCGCTTCACTGGCAACGGAAGTCTGGAGGTGGGGTTTCCCAGCGAAGGGAGCCTCAGTGAAATCGCAGCATCACAAAAACACCGAAGTCTTCGAAACCCCACCTCCGGACCTCTGTGTTATTGCGATGATGCAATTTCACTGAGGCTCCCCTCACTGGGAAACCCCACCTCCAGACTTCTGTTGCCAGCGAAGCACCCGTTTTTGCTGGGATTCCCCTGCTGGGATTTCCCTGCAGCATCACAAAAACACAGAAGTCCAGAGGTGGGTTTTCCCATGGATGGGAGCCTCAGGGGGAACCCAGCAGTGCATAAACGGGTGCTTTGCTGGCAACGGAGGTCTGGAGGCGGGGCATCCCAGCGGCGGCGGTGGGTTTGTAAGGTAAAAATAGTTTGTAAGAAGAGGCAAAAGAATCTTAAACTCTGGGTTTGTATCTCGAAAAGTTTGTATGATGAGGCGTTTGTAAGACGAGGTATCACTGTAATTCCACCTACTCCTAACTAGGTTCAATCTGATATTTTTTTAAAAAATGAGTAAAAAACTTGAGAAGAATCTTCAAGCTAGATTCTGCTTCAATTTTTTTATTCATGAGGGGGCATATTCTTAAGTGGTTCTCAACCTGGGAGTCGGGACCCCTTTGGGGGTGTTGAATGACCGTTTCACAGGGGTTGCCTGTGACCATGGGAAAAGACAAATTTCCCATAGTGTTGGGAACTAAAGCTTCTATTCTGGCGCCTTGGAATATATTTCTCAATCTGACCAATCAGGTATTTACAGTGGGGGTGTCCCTTTGAACTTTCTGCTAATCAGCTTAAAGCTCTGTTGGGAGAATTGGCGCTAAACTTATGGTTGAGGGTCACCACAACATAAGGAACTGTATTAAGGGGCCATGGCATTAGAAAAGTTGACAACCACTGCTTCAAGTCAAAGTTACACTACAAGCACACACATTCATTAAAAGGATCCTAAAACTTGTTTCATGCCGATTATGCATTTCTCCTTTTTTACTTGGTGCCCACATGCCTGAAAGTTTTGTAGGGTGGCCCTAAGTCTGCTGAAAAGGTGTTCCTCATTTTCACCCAATATGAGGATGCCATCAAAATAAGGAAGCACCCCTGGGAGGCCCTGCAGTAAGCGCTACATCATGCTTTGAAAAAGCCCCGGGGCAACGTTTACTCCAAACTGCTGGCAGTTGCATTTAAAAGCTCCTCTATGGGTTACTATCAATTTCCGGTCACAATTCAAAGTGTTGGTTATGACCTATAAAGCCCTTCATGGCATCGGACCATAATATCTCCGGGACCGCCTTCTGCCGCATGAATCCCAGCAACCGGTTAGGTCCCACAGTCATTTGGCGGGACCCAGGAGAAGAGCCTTCTCTGTGGCAGCCCCGACCCTCTGGAACCAGCTCCCCCCAGATATCATAGTTGCCCCCACCCTCCTTGCCTTTCGCAAGCTCCTTAAAACCCACCTCTGTCGTCAGACATGGGGGAATTGAAATTTTTCCCCTTCCCCCTAGGCTTATAGAATTTATACATGGTATGCTTGTTTGTATGATTGGTCTCTTAAATTGGGGTTTTTTAGATTACTTTTTAATATTAGATTTGTTACATTGTTTTCTTTATTGTTGTTAGCCGCCCCGAGTCTTCGGAGAGGGGCAGCATACAAATCTAATTAATAATAATAATAATAATAATAACAACAACAACAACTATTGTCTGGGCTTCTGCAGTAGCGGTGTCCACCAGCAGTTGCTGGTAGGCTTGGGCCAATCTAATTTAGCGAAAATTTGGCCACTACCTAAGGAATGTAGATGTTGGATCAAAAGCACCAGCTATGGGTTTTGTTGTAGCACCTTATTAATGGTGAATTTGTAATTCATGCACACATGAATAGACCCATCAGGCTTCATTGGAATGACAATGGGGGTCTCCCATGTGGAGTGGTCAATGGGTTCTAGAGCCACTTGGGCAATGAGCTTGTCCAATTGTTCATCCACCTTGGAACATAGTGCAAAAGGGTTTCTTCATGCCTTAAGCCTAATGGGGTGACACTGGAGTCTAGGTTAAATGAGAAGACAGTCATCGAAGACAGCCTGAAAGTCCAGCAGCAGTTGGTCCAATTCATCTCCCTTGACCTGGGGCAAGCTGGATTGATGGATTCGCCATCGTGTTGGTGGCAATGGTAAAACTCATTCCTGCTGACTATCAGGGTTGCTGCAGGGACTTAATGTTCTTTCAGCATCGTTTGGAGTGTTGTCCAGGAGTTGGACTTCATGTCTATGGGTACTGCCAGGGTTTGAGCCATTTTCATAAATTTTAGAGCCACAGCAGGTTGGAAAGCGAGCCCTCTTCCTGTTCTCCAGCAGATCCTGGAAGCTGTTGGTTTCCAGAAACATACAAAAACGGCTCATGTATGTTTTCCATTCTTCGGGCATAGATTGCTGGAGCGGGAGGTGATTGAGTAGCCATCCTCAGGCTTCACCAAGCAGGACAATAGTTACTTCTAAGATGGCCACAGATGCCGTGAGGTGTCTTCTTCAAGTACCTTCATCGCCAGTGTTATATTGAGCGGAAATGAAGAGGCAAGGCGTAGGAGCAATTCAGCACCCTTATTAATCAGTAGCTGAAAGTAATACACAATTCCGGCAGGTTATGGGGAAGCCGCTTTTAAAGGCTTTCCTATAGCCAGCTGGCCACCGACAAGCAGTTTAGTTCTCCCGCCACTAAACTAGCCAATCAGCGATGGCTATGCAAATCTGTGCCACGTCAGCTGTACGTAACAGTCTTCATTTCTAATAAATGAGCCTGCTGTGTGAGAAACATGTAACTGATCTTCCCTACCTAGTATATCAACATCTTCTACTTTTACCAACGGTCAGACACTGACGAGTTCTTCAACAAAGCTGGGCTTTCTTAATAACAACAGTTGTACAAACATAAGGTTCTCTTTGTTAAAGAGAAACAGACATCAAAAAGCACTAAAACATGGAGCTTTAAACCCCTTTTTTGTTTGGGGGGAAAAAATGTGTTTGAACCGAGGTGTTTCTGGTTATGGGTGAACGCAATGAGAATTCAGCTGCAACAAATAGGCAGCCATTCCCTATGAAGGACTAATTAGATCCATCTGAGAAGCTATGTCTACGCTGCTTTACACGTTTCAAAAAAAAGAAAGAAAGCTGTGCTCTAGTCTTTTGAAAAGACTACATCAAAACAGTTAGTCACAGCTGATGCACATCTAGTCAGTACAGTAGTGTTATTTCCTTTTCATGCTATAAAGCCTTAAGAGCCACATTAAAGTCATGGTAATAAGCCTGTCTTGCCATGAGAAAGGCAATGAAATTTAGAGCAAAGAAAGAGAGCTTTGGCAGGATCATTCTGAGAACTCTCCCCACTGGGCATGAATTTCAGATGAAATAGCTTGCACATCAGACATGTTCCATTAATGAAACAGTTAAAAATGAAGAGCTAATATCCAGGATGCAGAGAGTTAACTATTTCTTTGGCAGATTTATATCTGGCACTTCAACTTTATCCTGAAAATGCTAGTAGATATAACTGAGTATGGGCAAACCAGCAGCAGGAGTTCACGGTTATAAGCTATGACTTCAAAGCAGATGGTCACAGTCTACCTACTGTGCAATTATGTGTGTCTCTTTTATTTCAGTCATGCCAAACATTAAGATTGGCATAGACAGTGTAGGCTTACAGCAGAATTCAGATGTTTGCTAACACCGGGACCCAAACCCAAGGACCTAGCAATAAAAACAGTGACACCCAAATAACTTGTTGAAAGATTCAAAATACATCGGGAATAACCATTAGAACCTATTTGCTTTTAGTGCTAAAGCTTTTCCTAAATAGTGGATCTATGGCCATAAGCCAGAAATGGCATGGAGTGGAACTCAATTCTGGTTCCTCTAATGGGAAAAATAAACATTATTATCCCCAAACGACAAAACAGAAAGAGTAACAACATAACAAAATATGAGCTGGGGTGGCGCAGCAGGTAGAGTGCTGTACTGCAGGCCACTGAAGCTGACTTGTAGATCTGAAGGTCAACGGTTCAAATCTCATCACCGGCTTAAGGTTGACTCAGCCTTCCATCCTTCCGAGGTGGGTAAAATGAGGACCCGGATTGTGGGGGCAATATGCTGGTTCTTTTAAAAAGTGCTATTGCTAAAATGCTGTAAGACACCCTGAGTCTAAGGAGAAGGGCGTCATAAAAATGGAATGAATGAATGAATAAATAAATAAAAAACAATCAAACAAACAAACAAACTTTAAAATTAAATTTTGCAACAGATTATTTTCAACGTATGAATTCTGGTTAATTAGGAGGTCTATAATGAACATGCAGCAAAAGTAAAAGAAAGAGCTAGAGCCATGTCCCTTGGCCATAGGAACTAGAAAAGAAGGAACCAACACTTGTTAGTTCTAGAATGTCCAAACTGAAACTCCACAACAGAATCCAGAAATGTACAGAAGTTTTTAAAAAGAAGCATTTCCTTTTAAAAGTGGAATGCTATATCCCATCACTTTCATTGAAAGACCCAGAATTCCCGTATTTTTAAACCATATTTTGGAAGTAATACCAAATCATCTAAAATTATGCCAATATATATCCATAAGAACAATTGATAAGAAAAATAGACAAGAAAAAAATATCTTCGGGCAACAATTAAAAAAGAGATAATTGATATAATAGAAAATCTATTAGGATAAATGAAATAAAGAAAAACAATTCCCTTTAATTATCATTCCGGATACTTGAGGAGAATGTATGTATGTATGTATGTATGCATGTATGTGTGGGGGGGGATGTATGGATGTTATGTATTGTATAATATTCTGTCCATTAGATGGAAGCAAATAACAGACCTGACTCAATTGATTTCACTGTGTTGTCTTTTGACTTGGGCCTGATATTGATCTTGCCCAACTAAAACTCTAATCTTATCATATGTATCCTGATAGATTCAGTATAATGATGCTGAATATATAATGTCTCTGTGTTAGTAAGATTAGCTATATGTACAGTGGTACCTTTAATATTTATCTCCTCATTTTATTTACTCCTCTAATGTGAAAAAGAAGCTCTATACAAGGCTGGACTATTATTATTATTATTATTATTATTATTATTATTATTATTATTATTATTATTATTATTATTATTATTATTGACAAAATTGAACGGGTCCAAAGACAGGCTACAAGAATGGTGGAAGGTCTTAAGCATATCAGGAAAGACTTAATGAACTCAATCTGTATAGTCTGGAGGACAGAAGGAAAAGGGGGGACATGATCGAAACATTTAAATATGTTAAAGGGTTAAATAAGGTCCAGGAGGGAAGTGTTTTTAATAGGAAAGTGAACACAAGAACAAGGGGACACAATCTGAAGTTAGTTGGGGGAAAGATCAAAAGCAACATGAGAAAATATTATTTTACTGAAAGAGTAGTAGATCCTTGGAACAAACTTCCAGCAGACGTGGTAGATAAATCCACAGTAACTGAATTTAAACATGCCTGGGATAAACATATATCCATCCTAAGATAAAATACAGAAAATAGTATAAGGGCAGAATAGATGGACCATGAGGTCTTTTTCTGCCGTCAGACTTCTATTATTATTATTATTATTATTATTATTATTATTATTATTATTATTTAGATTTGTATGCCGCCCCTCTCCGAAGACTCTAAGCGGCTCACAACAGCAAAGCACAGTACAAATCCAATGATTAAAAAACAGTTAAAACCCTTAATATAAAAACAGTCATACACCCCAAACAAACCATACATAAAATGGAATGGCCAGGGGGAATCAATTTCCCCATGCCTGGGTTTTTAGGAGTTTACAAAAGGCAAGGAGAGTGGGGGGCAGTCCTGATCTCCAGGGGGAGTTGATTCCAGAGGGTTGGGGCCACCACAGAGGAGGCTCTTCCCCTGGGTCCCGCCAGCTGACATTGTTTCATCGACGGGACCCGGAGAAGGCCAACTCTGTGGGACCTAATCGGTCGCTGGGATTTGTGCGGCAGAAGGCAGTCCCGGAAGTATTCTGGTCCGATGCCATGAAAGGCTTTATAGGTCATAACCAACACTTTGAATTGTGACTGGAAACTGATCCGCAACCAATGCAGACTGCCTAGTGTTGATGTGACCTAGGCATATCTGGGAAACCCCATGATTGCTCTCGCAGCTGCATTCTGCACGATCTGAAGTTTCCGAACACTCTTCAAAGGTAGCCCCATGTAGAGAGCGTTACAGTAGTCGAACCTCGAGGTGATGAGGTTTATTCTGAAACATCCATTTTTTAAAAGACAGCATGTGAGAAAGATGAGTGGGGGGGACCAATTATGGTTAGAAGGTGTATTTAATCAACAAGGTCATTAAGCAATGGAAGTAAGATTTCAAAATAAAAGTGAGCGTGAAAATGTGCTTGTAAAGAAAATATTTCAACATAGTATACATATTTATATGGAAGAAACATGTTAAATGTTACTGGAGAAGATACAAGTTTGCTCACTAATCAAAATGCATTATCTGAACCAAAACATCACAATAAAACTATTTCAAGCTAAAACTAACAACTTTAATTTTAAAATGTTTTTTTCCCCACGCTGGTACTTTCATAAAAGCAGTGAAATATTTCCTGATGTGAGAAGATGGCAGATGAAACTTTTCCCCAGAAAATCTGCAAATATAACTGTTCCTTATTTTGGTTTCCAGCCACAAAGCAAGATAAAGTCTGTTGGAAGTAAACTCATTGAAGAAATGGTTCCTCTGAATTCCATATCAGGACATACCAGGTGCGATTGCAGGGACAGTAAAAAGACAAAGTCACAAAATAAAAACTACTCTGAATTTCAAAGTAAAATATTTTATATTTACAGTATACAGTTGGAAGTATGGCACCGGACCAGGTTATCTCTCGGACCGCCTTCTGCCGCACAAATCCCAGCGACCAATTAGGTCCCACAGAGTGGGCCTTCTCCGGGTCCCGTCAACTAAACAATGTCATTTGGCGGGACCCAGGGGAAGAGCTTTCTCTGTGGTGGCCCCGGCCCTCTGGAACCAACTCCCCCCCAGAGATTAGAATAGCCCCCACCCTTCTTGCCTTTCGTAAGCTTCTTAAAACCCACCTCTGTCGTCAGGCATGGGGGAACTAAGATATTCTTTCCCCCTAGGCTTCTACAATTTATGTGTGGTATGTTTGTATGTATGATTGGTTTTAAAATAAGGGTTTTTAGCTGTTTTAGTATTGGATTGTCGCATGTTGTTTTTACCACTGTTGTTAGCCGCCCCGAGTCTACGGAGAGGGGCAGCATACAAATCAAATAACTAACTAACTAACTAACTAACTAACTAACTAACTAACTAACTAACTAACTAACTAACTAACTAACTAAATAAATAAATAAATAAATAAATAAATACCGTAAATAATACTTCCAAAGCTAAAAATTTCGATTTATTCCCAAGATATTTAATATCAGGAAGGAATACAAAATGAGCAAATTTAATGTTTTCCAATTGAGAGATATACACAGCAGAGAGTAAAATAAACCAAACAAATAATGAGGGAGCACGACTGAGTTAGGAGGGGACTCACTCCACAACTATTTGTATTCATTCTTTTGTTCCTGACCAAACAGTCTCTGTGGAGTAGAATATAGGACAGTATAATTCTAAGAACTAAATCTTTTATATATTGTTTATTATGTGTACAGTGTTCCCTCGATTTTCGCGGGTTCGAACTTCGCAAATAGCCTATACCACGGTTTCTCAAAAAATATTAATTAAAAAATACTTCGCAGGTTTTTTTCTATATCACGGTTTTTCCTGCCCAATGATGTCATACTAATAATTTTTGCAAATAAATAACACAAAAAATATTATTAATAATTATGTTTATAAATATCAGGATCACTAAGTGTCTTATTCAATGGTGAGTACCAGTAATAATGGTGAGTAAATGGTTGTTAAGGGAATGGGAAATGGTAATTTAAGGGTTTAAAGTGTTAAGGGAAGGCTTGTGATACTGTCCATAGCCAAAAATGGTGTATTTACTTCCACATCTCTACTTCGTGGAAATTCGACTTTCGCAGGCAGTCTCTGAACGCATCCCCCGCAAAAATCGAGGGAACACTGTATATACATTTAGTTGTTGTACTCAATGTGTTTAAATCAAGTATGTTATAGCAATAGACAATAAACCTATGTTTCTAACTTTTACTATTAGTTTTGCTTCAAATTTAAAGCAGTATTTGTCCTGTAAATAATCTCTAAAAGGAAGTATGTTGACACCATTTCAAAGCCAAATTATTCTCTACAAATTAACTTCTTGAAAGATCAGGGTAGTTCATAGATCCCACAATGAATGGAATAATTGTAAAGTAAGGGCCTGATTTTGAGGAAGGGCATACATTATACATGTAGTCCTTGACTTAAGACCGCAACTGGGATTGGAATTACTGTTGCTAAACAAAACCTGCTACCTCCCCACAACCATGTCATTGGGGAAGATTGAAGGAAGTTGCAAGCCCCCAGATGCTCGAGATGTGACAAGGATTGGGGAGGGTCCACAAGATTATGAGTTACTACATGTGAATTCATGTGCATTCTGAAACACCCTTTGCTATTTCCTGTACTGTTAAGAAAGCATAGGTCCCAGTTGCAAGGCAGGCTCAAACAGGGAATTACCATGGACTTGTTGTATACAGTAGTCCCTCACCTATCGCTGGTGTTACGTTCCAGACCTGGCCGCGATAGGTGAAATCCGCGATGGGGAATTTATCGACTGATAGTACTTATTTAAGTATTTATATTGTAATTGTTTGGTAAGTTTTCATTGTTTTAAGTGTTTATAAACCCTTCCCACACAGTATTTATTTTAGATACAGTATTTAAATACAGTATTTAAAATTTTAGATTTTTTTTAAAAAAAAACCCTGCCGATCGAGTTCGGCAGGCTGTTTAAATCTGCCGATCGACTTCCTCAGAAACCCGCGATGAAGTGAAGCCGCAGTAGGTGAAGCGCGGTATAGCGAGGGACTACTGTAAACCCAAAAGGGCAAGGTCTGACTGTCCTACCCCTTAAATGCCTTTGAGCCTCATCTAGTCTTTCCCAGGCAAATCTGCGAGTCTGGGAAGTAGATATAGTAGTTAGTTTGAATTCTATACAGATAGTCCTTGACTTAGGACAATAATTGAGCCCAAAATTTCTGTTGCTAAGCAAGGCATTTGTTAGGTGAGTTTTGCCCCTATTTTACAAGCTTTCTTCCTACCGTTAATGTAATTACTGCAGTTATTCATAACAATGTTGTTTAGTGAATCTGGCTTCCTCATTGACTTTGCCCATCAGAAAGTCACAAATATGACTCTGGATCACTGCAACCATCATGTGTCAGTTGTCAAGCATCTGAATTTTGATCATGTGATCATGGGGATGCTGGAACAGTTGTAAGCGTGAAAAACAATAAGTCGCTTTTTTCCAACGCTAACATGTTGTAACTTTGAATGATCACTAAATGAACGGTTGTAAGTCAAGGCCTACTTGTACATTTGTGTCTGGTTGTTCATGCCTAACATTCACATTTATTCTGACATATGTTCCTGATGATTACATTACATAAGATGCTTTGGATGAAATAAATCTAGTCTCCAAAACATTAAATCAAAACACACTTGAGAGGTTTTAAGGTACAACAAGATTGTACCTAGAGTTAGATCAACAGAAATATTTATTTATTTATTTATTTATTCATCCATCCATCCATCCATCCATCCATCTATCCATCCATCCATCCATCCATCCATCCATCCATTCAATTTTTTAATGCCGCCCTTCTCCTTAGACTCAGGGTGGCTTACAACATGTTAGCAATAGCACTTTTTAACAGAACCAGCATATTGCCCCCACAATCCGGGTCCTCACTTTACCCACCTCGGAAGGATGGAAGGCTGAGTCAACCTTGAGCCGGTGATGAGATTTGAACCGCTGACCTACAGATCTACAGTCAGCTTTAGTGGCCTACTGTACTGCACTCTATCTACTGCGCCACCTCCCTCTCTGAAAACTATTTGGGTGTTTTATTTAGTCTACGTCTTGGAACCTTAATCAAATATACCACACAATTACAAAATGTTATTTATTACAATAACGAGAATACTTACAAAGAAAGTGGATCCTTGATGAGAAGCTACAACTGAATGTGTTGTGTCTCCAAGCTGGACATATAATTCCCATTTTTCTGAATCTGGTTGAACAAGAGAAATCCTAAAACAAAACAAGGCAACATATTATAAATAGCTTCAGTTAAGTTAATTAAGCTGGTTTAAGAGAGGTTATCCCTATCAATCCAGGCAAGAAAATTTTTATAGAATTGAATAATATCACAACAAATTATATCTGGCAAAGGAAAAAACCTAGAATAAAACAAAAATTACTACAAGATGTAAAAGAAAGGGAAGTATAAGAGTACCGAATTTGAAATTATATTATCATGCGGCCGCCCTAACGTGGATTAAAGAATGGCTCACACTTGAAAACAGAAAAATTCTCATGTTAGAAGGACACAATTTTTTATTAAGATGGCATGCTTACATTTGGAATGGAAAATACAGAACACATCCATATTTTCAAATATATATACAGTATTTAGAAAGTCATTACTACAAATCTGGCTCGATATAAAAAAATATCACTACCAAAGGACACCAAAATGGATCTCCCTATTAGAACAAAATTAGAACAAAACAAGAACCTAAATTCTTTAGTCTGACATGACATAATGGTAACTTGGAGGCAGATGTATCTACATTCTAATTCTCCTTCGAGATTTAGGGTTGCTCTGTAAATAAGCAATATCAGAAATATTGTTCTCCGTCTTTATCTTAAAACATAAACAAGCTGAACTATTTTTTTATTAATAACAAAACTGCAGTATGAGATCTCAGTGTTAAAACAGAGAAATACACAGTACACAATACTTATAACAGTCCTTACTATAAATTTGAGTCTTTGAAAACAGATCAAATTACAAATTTTAAGAGAAAGAAGCAATATTTGAATAAGGTGAACCAGTCGCCTTGTGCACCAGTTGCGACCCTACTTGGACAGGGAGTCACTGGTCACAGTCACTCATGCCCTCATCACCTCGAGGCTCGACTACTGTAACGCTCTCTACATGGGGCTACCTTTGAAAAATGTTCGGAAACTTCAGATCGTGCAGAATGCAGCTGCAAGAGCAATCATGGGCTTTCCCAAATATGCCCATATTACACCAACACTCCACAGTCTGCATTGGTTGCCAATCAGCTTCCGGTCACAATTCAAAGTGTTGGTTATGACCTATAAAGCCCTTCATGGCACCGGACCAGATTATCTCAGGGACCGCCTTCTGCTGCACGAATCCCAGTGACCAGTTAGGTCCCACAGAGTGGATCTTCTCCGGGTCCCGTCAACCAAACAATGTCACTTGGCGGGACCCAAGGGAAGAGCCTTCTCTGTGGCGGCCCCGGCCCTCTGGAACCAACTCCCCCCAAAGATTAGAATTGCCCCCACCCTCCTTGCCTTTCGTAAGCTACTTAAAACCCACCTCTGCTGTCAGGCATGGGGGAATTGAGATCCTCTTCCCCCTAGGCCTTTACAATTCTATGCATGGTATGTATGTATGTATGTTTGGTTTTTATATTAATGGGTTTTTAATCGTTTTAGTATTGGATTACTATTGTACACTGTTTTATTGTTGCTGTTAGCCGCCCCGAGTCTCCGGAGAGGGGCGGCATACAAATCCAATAAATAAATAAATAAATAAAATAAATAAATAAATAATACAACAGTCCTTACTGTAAATTTGAGTCTTTGAAAACAGATCAAATTACAAATTTTAAGAGAAAGAAGTAATATTTGAATATATTTCTGGAAAGAAACACTTCAAAGATCAAGAAGTATATAAATGAGTTTAGATCAGTATACTGTCTTTATAATCATACCAAGGAGTTTTGTCCTTTCATACTGTCCTTAAACTGCATTCGACTCTGATGTTCGAGACATCTGACAATGTTTAGGGTAGGCCAGCTGCTTACCATACTGATCATAATTTCACATTGTTACCCTATGCTCTCTCCCATCCTTTTCATTGGGCTACCTGTTCATTATCATAATTGGCCCACTTTTCTCCTTGAGTTCCTCTCCTGTGAGATTGTATGCCTAAACATATGTTTGGTGATTTCATTACACCAGAAGCCTATCCCTTTTCAGTTCTCTACAAATACGACAAATAATCCTATACCAGGCTATTTTTCTTAATTACATCTATAGAAAGAGACGCCTCGTGAACTTAATCCCATTTAGGAAAATATGTTACATCATCAAGAAACTTGCTGACAACCAGAAACTTAGATGACAAAACAAGTATTAACAATGGAACTGAATTCTCAATGTACACTACAGCAGTGATTTTCAACCTTTTTTGAGCCGCGGCACATTTTTTACATTTACGAAACCCTGGGGCACATTGAGGGGGTGGTGGTAAAAAAAGTTTGGACAAAAAAATTCTCTCTCTTCCTAACCTTTTGCTTTATCTTTCTCTCCCTCCCTCTTTCACTCCCTTCCTTCCTCTTTCTTTCTCTCTCTCTCCATCCCTCTTTCTCTTCCTTCCTTCCTCTCTTTTTTGCTCTCTTTCTCTCTCCCTCCCTCCCTCCCTCTATGTCTTTCTCTCTCTCTTCTTCCCTCCCTCTTTCTCTCTCTCTCTTGCTTTCTTTCTCTCTCTCTTGTTCTCTTTCTCTCTTGCTCACTCTTTCTCTTTCTTTCTTTCTCTCTTTTTTTCTCTCTCTTTCTCTCTCTTGCTTTCTTTCTCTCTCTCATTCTCTTTCTCTCTCGCTCACTCTTTCTCTTTCTCTCTCGCTCACTCTTTCTCTTTCTTTCTTTCTCTCTTTCTTTCTCGCTCTCTTGATTTCTTTCTCTCTTTCTTTCTCTCTCTCTTGCTTTCTCTCTCTCTCTGAGCTTCGCGGCACACCTGATCATGTCTCGTGGCACACTGGTTAAAAACACTGCACTGCAGTATGTAAATTAAAACCATAATCTGTATATAAAGCAATCAATCTTAAACTATAACAGCAAATTCATAGATTTAAAAGATTCAGTACCCTAGATAAATCAAGTTTTATTGAAATTTTTATATAAAGTTAATTGTTCAACACAGTAATTTACGACATATCTGAGGTACAATTCCTTATATCTTCAGTTTAAAACACATACAGGTAGCCTTCAATTTATAACAGCTTGTTTAGTGACATTTCAAATTCACAGTAGCACTGAAAAAAGTGACTTACAAACATTTTTCACATAATCATTGCAGCATCCACATGGGGTCATGTGATCAGCTTTTGCGATCTTATTCATTCATTCATTCATTCATTCATTCATTCATTCATTCATTCATTCGATTTTTATGCCGCCCTTCTCCTTAGACTCAGGGCGGCTTACAACATGTTAGAAATAGCACTTTTTAACAGAGCTAGGCTATTGCCCCCACAATCCGGGTCCTCATTTTACCCACCTCGGAAGGATGGAAGGCTGAGTCAACCTTGAGCCGGTGATGAGATTTGAACCGCTGACCTTCAGATCTACAGTCAGCTTCAGTGGCCTGCAGTACAGCACTCTACCTGCTGCGCCACCCCGGCTCATTCAGACAAGCAAAATCAATGGGTATTCCAGATTCACTTAACAACCATGTTACCAACTTAACCACAAAGTTCAGCTTCTATTTCGTGAAAGTGTCAGCAGTAAGGCCATTATCAGCCATCTGGAGCCATGGACAAGCTGAAAGAAAAGGCCGCATATTCACAGCCAGTTCACTAGTATAGCTTTTATATGGATATGTTGGAGGCAGCTTCTATAGTAGAATTCTGTGCATGCAGAAGATAACCTCAACAGCTAACCACAGTTCACAACTAAACCTAATTAAAGTCTTCACTGCAGCAGGCTTTCTTGTAAAAATATATTTTATTCTTCTTAGCAAAATGTTTCTCTAAATAAACTATCACCTTTACATTTAACCACTATAACAAACCACCCACAATGCTATCATACAACTACTATAACATCCACCACTGCAACCACCCACAAATCAATAACCACTAACCACAGCCATGCAAGGGTGTTATTTCTTTTATATAGGTTACAGCCAATCAGGTTGCAGCACAGTTAGCAAACCCATGATTACATATATATTGCCCACAAGATCATATGCTGCAACGTCCTACCTGTCGGCAACTACTTCAGCTTCAACCACAACAACACAAGAGCACACAACAGATTTAAACTTAATATTAACCGCTCCAAACTTGACTGTAAAAAATATGACTTCAGCAACCGAGTTGTCGAAGCGTGGAACTCATTACCGGACTCCATAGTGTCCTCCCCAAACCCCCAACACTTTACTCTTAGATTATCTACGGTTGACCTATCCAGATTCCTAAGAGGTCAGTAAGGGGCGAGTACAAGTGCACTAGAGTGCCTTCCATCCCCTGTCCTATTGCTCTCCTATATCTCCTATTCCTTTCTTCTATTCCTATATCTCTTCTTCTATTTTTTCATTGATATGTTCTATTCCTATATCTTCTTTTCTATTCTTTCATAGATATAGTTTACTATGAATAACTCCTCTATAACCTTCATCATGTATTTTACTCTCTCTCTCTCTCTCTCTCTCTCTCTCTGTGTGTGTGTGTGTATGTGTGTATATGTAGATTGTTCTGAGTTCGGGTTTTGCCCTGTGTAATATTTTGCATGTCTATGCGACGTTTCGGTGAAATCACATTCACCATCATCAGGCTGAAGTTCCAAGCTTCGTGTTGTTGTAAAATGGAATGTTTGCAACTGTCATTTCTTCCTAGTATATAGTGTGGGGGTGGAGATTTGGTTTGAATGTAGCAAATAGATTGGGTGATTATGTTTTAGTGATCTGATTGGTTGGTGTAATCATAATTATTAGAAGGATTGACATGGTGATTTTTATGAAGTGTTTTTTGTTTAAGGCAATCCTTCTAATAATTATGATTACACCAACCAATCAGATCACTAAAACATAATCACCCAATCTATTTGCTACATTCAAACCAAATCTCCACCCCACACTATATACTAGGAAGAAATGACAGTTGCAAACATTCCATTTTACAACAACACGAAGCTTACAACTTCAGCCTGATGATGGTGAATGTGATTTCACCGAAACGTCGCATAGACATGCAAAATATTACACAGGGCAAAACCCGAACTCAGAACAATCTACATACATATACCCGTGAAAATTTATGAAAACAAATATATATATACTCAGAACAATCTACATATATATATATATATATATATATATATATATATATATATACACACACACACACACACACACACACACACACACACACACAAACTCTCATTGTGTATTGGACAAAATAAATAAATAAAATAAAAATACTGATTATGTCTTACATCAGCCTTTCCTATGGTTACAGACCATTTTCTTGCATTGTAATATTACTTCAAGAAATAAACCTATTTCTGACAGTTTCAACAACTCAAATTACTCTATGTTGCATATAAAACTTTTCTCTTGACTAATTTGCTAGCTTCAGATCTAGAACAGCTCTTCATTTGCTGTTCTTTTTAAGCCTAATGTAGTTCAGACAGCAAATCAAGATGATCAGATATTCTTGGTAGATGCCACTTATTTATCTGGAATTAGCCAATGTTTCTCTTCCTGAAGCTCCCTGGATGATAGGACATTTTTAGCGAAACCTGCAAATCTGGGACAGGGGTGGGTTCCAACTTACTTTGCTGCTGGTTTGCCCCCTTATGCGCAAGCACGGGCATGCCACATCGGCATGCATGCACAGTAATGAAACACAGAGCTAGGATTGTACAGCAGGTAGAGTGCTGTACTGCAGGCCACTGAAGATGACTGTAGATCTGCCCTGAGTCTAAGGAGAAGGGCGGCATAAAAATCAAATAAATAAATAAATCCCTTTAAAAAAAAATGTAAGCCAAAAAAATGATGGCGACTGCATGCATAGTGCCGGAACTTGGCTCCTGCCCATGAGCAAAAGGGGGAAAAAATTAAAAATTCAAAACAATTATTTTTTTAAAACGTAGCAGCACCCACAGACTGGCTCCAATGGATCCAGTTGGGTGACATCATCATGACATCACTAGTGGGTCACTACCAGTTCAGGTGAAACGGTTCAAACAAGGAGGAACGCACCCCTGCTCCGGGACATGTTTTATAAAATTCATATGTCGGCTGTTATTTAGTTTCAGAGGTTCATAATTTAACAATTACCTGAGTGCTGTGATTACCATTGCTGTTTGTGCCTCTTCCCCACTTTTTCATCTTTTGAATATTAGAAAAAAAAAGATCTTTTTGAAGAGTAGACAGCTGTTGTTCTGGTTTCAGCTAGAGTTTTTTCTCAGAGGTGCAAATTACCGTAAGTTCTTTGGTTTCTACTATTATGCCAATACGATGGAAAGGGAGAAGAAATATAATTGAGCTATGTTCCCCTACCCCTGAGCTTCCCGTTTGATAAAAATAAGAGAGTTTTTCTTCTGCAAAAAAACCATCAATAAACAAAATAGCTCAACAGTAAGATAGACACATTTTCATTTTATCAGATACCTACATATCAAGATAAAAGTGGAACGAGAAAAATTCCAAAAAGAATAAAACTACTGGCAAGAGAAATAAATATTTAAACATTTAGCAATGTACAGCTTATTTAAAAACCAACAAAAGTACTATTGCTAACATGTTGTAAGCCGCCCTGAGTCTAAGGAGAAGGGCAGCATAAAAAATGAATTTATATATATATACACATACTGTAGCCTAGAGGATAATTCTCTGCCTTACAAGGCAAAGGTTGCAGGTTCAAGTCCCAGTGGGTATGGCTAGCTGATGAGGCCAAAATAAGGCCGAAATAGATCTATCCTAGTCTCCCTTAATTTTCAAATTCAGCAAAAAACAACAACCATGTGACACATACAGATAGAATTGTCAGCTATCAATAAATTAACTGCCTTGGAAATGGCCCTGGGTTGGGCCAAGAGGCAAATAAGGAGCTGTGATGTTCCTTCAATATACCAGGGTGATTCGACACAAAATGTAACCCTTCCCTGGTACAGAGCTGAAAGGACTGGATACTGTAGCCTAGAGGTTAATTATCTGCCTTACAAGGCAAAGGTTGCAGGTTCAAGTCCCAGTGAGGGTATGGCTAGCTGATGAGGCCAAAATAAGGCCGAAATAGATCTATCCTAGTCTTCCTTAATTTTCAAATTCAGCAAAAACATGTGACATATATATGTGTGTGTGTGTGTGTGTGTGTTTATGTATGTATGTATGTATGTATGTATGTATGTATGTATGTATGTATGTATGTATGTATGTATTTGTTTTCGTAGATGAAGGTCTTGGCATATTCAGGTTTCTTCCCATGTACGTTTCAGAGATTTCTGGCAATGTATCGACGAGGTCCCACTCATCATCTTCAGGCTGGTGTTTTTGTCTTTGTGCTACGGTGAACACAGACAAAGGCACCAGCCTGAAGATGAGATGTGGGACATCATCGAAACGTCACCAGAAATCTCTGAAACTTACACGGGAAGAACCCCGAATATGCCAAGAACAAACATCTCAATTGAAGTCCCTTTTGTCCAGATTTAAAAATGCCAAGTTCTTGTATTGGAAGTTGAGTCCACTTAAGTTGCCAGAATCTGCTGAGTAATAGATGAATGAGTGCAAGAGAAAACGCAAGCAATGAATGTTCTGTTTCAATAGGCTTAGTATCTGAGAATTTGTTTTGTATCAACCATACATCACAGCATACAGTTATCAGCAAGAAGGGTTTCTTGAATAAGTGCATGGAAGCACTTCATGTGTTCAAGTGGTGAAGGTTCAAGTGGTGAAGGTCAAAGAGAGAGCTGTCCAATTGGTACTTGATTTTACACTCGCTCTTTCAGACAGCACGTGACAACATGCAAATGAAGAAAAGACTGAAGAGGTCTGAAGCTGGTACATAACTCTGTTTCACTTCAGTAGAAGCGGCAAATGTAGGTGATTTATCGCAACTGTGAAGAACCTATCCTTCATTTCATCACAGAGCAACTGAATGAACTTCACAATTTTCTTCCCGTGGAATCTATAACAGGACAATTCTGAAAACAGTGACAAATGTCTTTGTCATGTCAATGAAGACATGATAAAGAGGTCCACTTGCTACATTTCTCCTGGACTTGTCTCATGGCTACTGTAGTCCATTCTAGATGTTCCTCTGGGAACATTAACCCCCCAATCACTTTTTTTCTTATTTTCCTCTCCAAAAACTAAGGTGTGTCTTATAGTCTGAAAAAATACGGTAAATACTAAAAAAAACCACATTACCATAAAATAACAATCATGCAATACAAAACCCAACATTATTTCTAAACTATATAACATCCAAAACGATGTGTTCTGCCAGGCTCTCTGGTATGAGCCTCCTGAAAATTCAAGGGTACAAATTTCAGACACACACACAAGTTTGAAAATTCAAAACAATGTTCTTTATCACAAAATTCAAAAGAAACAAAGCACTCTTTTTGTATTGCAAATAGCACTCGTACCAAAACAACCTGGTAGTCTGTACAATTTCCTTAATCAGTCCTTAAGTACTTAGCTTGCAGCTGTGAAGAAACGTCACAGCCCTTCTTCTTCCACGAAGTGAAACACACACACACTTTGCTCTGCTTTGGTTTCAAAGTTGTGAAAAATCAACAAACAAAGTCCGGAAACAGCAAGGCAGTCCTGAAGAACAATGATCAGATAATCTTCCACAACAGCCAAACCCACCGGCTGCTATTTATATCAGCAGCAATAATTACTGGAGCCCCACCCAAACACAGGTGGCCTCTCTTATCTCCTGTAATATGTCCTAAATTGGTCTCTTCTACACATAACTTTGCGCCTGCGTGGGTCCAAGACTTCCACATCTGAATTGATCGAAGATAATGGAGATTGACTTCCTGGGCTGTGTGCCAAGCTTCCCTCTTCCAAGTCACTCCCACCTTCTTCTTCGTCCAAGGAAACTGAACTACCTCCACATTCCCTGGGGCAGGAGCTGGGCCAGAGCTAACCACAACACAATGTAAACTCCATTCATTATTGTGGTATCTATTCTATTCTATTTAAGCTTTGATAGTCATTAATCTACCTCCATATATGAAAGTGAATTATTCGGTTTGCAGGAAAAAATGATGGATATTCCCATCTACACTTGAAACTACTTTAGATAATACTTAAAAGATTTTAAGAGAGAATATGCTTCATTAAATTTTGAAGCATTAGTTGACAAAGAAAGTAAAACTACATTAATATCTCTCTTTTACATTCACGGGGAAGATCAAATCAACCCCAACATTGAAAAACAATTTTGCACGACCGTGACCTAAACTAAGAAGCTATTTTTGCTTCCTTCTGCACAATTACCTATTTCAGCCGCTAAATAAAAATGATACATTGACTTTAAACAATACCAATGGTCAAATAATAATTAAGAAATCCTTCATCATAACTTTCACAGTTGGAGGCCTGTAAATGATCAAGAATAAATGTGTTATATTTCTTAGCCACTGAGAACAATTTCTAAATACAAATCTTTACAACTGAAATGGGGGGGGGGGGGATGGGGGGGAAACTTCAGAAAGTGGGCCATTCATCTGAATCAAATTCAGAGAATTTCCAGGACTGTGAAAAGAAATGTTATGCAAGCACATCAATGTATTCTGTGGGGGTAGACTGAACCAGCTACATGGAGACTACAAAGGAGCCCTCCCATGGCTCATGAATAAGTTGAGGAAATGATCAGAAAAAAAAATAGAGAGATGTTTAGACAGATGGCCCACTTAAAATGCCTGGGACAGGGCATAAGCAATTTTAATGAAACTTTAGATCTAGCGTAAAAATTGTGGTTTTCTTTTAAAAGGGAAGGGCAAGAGGAATAAAGGCAAATGCATTTTTAACAGTTCGCATACCACTCACTTTATGGCAGAAAAGACAAAACAATTTCAGCGTTGTTTGTTTAAAAGTTCAAATCCAGAAACATCTTTAAACAGTGTCTTTACAGAATTTTTGATATAAAGATGAAAAGAATTTTAAACAGAAGCTGATTGCCAAACTAAGGGAAAAATGCTCTCCTGTTTAAATGTTATCAGTGTTTTCACACAAAACAGTTTAAAACACCGCAGAAAGATTAAAAGCAGAACTTTTTGTTTCTATTTTTCTAGCGTTTTGCCTTCTTTAGAAAAGTGACTCGTTTTCCTATTCTCTCAAGCTCAAAGACAAAAAGAACATTACAGAGTACAGAAAAGGAAGCTGTGCTGTAAAGTTTAGCTTTTTAAATACATTTTCTTTAAAATATGTAACTCTATGAACGTATGTTTTTTGTTGACACAGCAAGTTTCTTTACAACATTCAAGTTTCAAAATAAGATTTAATTTTCAATGCCAATGCTGCAAAAACTCACATATCTTCTGTATAAAAAAAAACTACCAAATTAAGATATCAAGCAATAGTTTGAAACAAGTTCAATAACAAAGATTTAGCTTTGATATCTGAATTGAAAGGTTTTATAGCATCTCACACAAATATTATACGAAACTGTGGTGACCATTGTTGTATATTTGGGAGCTCTAATTATGGCATAGCATGGTTAACTTTGATGAATAGAACACAGAATATAGAAAAATAGAGTTGGAAAGTGTTCTGTCTGGGTTCCCCCAGACCTCAACACCAACTGGAAAAAATAAGCAGACACTCTGGTAAAAGCCAAAAGTATTTTATAACTGGAAAAAATAAGCACAGAGGAAAACCTGTTCTTCCCAACAGACAGGATATAATACGGTACAGCAGGGTCCTGATGTCCAGACAATACAGCAAGCTTCTTGCTGGCACACCCCCCCAAGGTTTCAATAGTCAAAGGCACAAACCAGGATTCCAAGACGCCAAAGTTCACAGCCAGGTCCCACGACTCTCAAAGATAAAACTCCACAAGCCAGGAAGGGTGGGTCTGCCTTTTAGCCTTTCCCAAGAGCACCACACCCAAACCCAGCTGTTGCCACTTTAATGCTGAAAGTATTTAGCCAATTGATTCCGTCTCTGAGTAGCTCTTCGTTGTCGCAGATCAATTATGGCTTGTGCACTTTCCTCTAAGGAATCCAGGCTGCTTGCTGGGGAGAGCTCCCCCTGGTGGGACTCTGGCTGTCCTCCCTCTTCTTCAGCCTGGGATTCCTCCTCCTCGTCTGTCTGCACCTCCTGTTCCTCAGCCTCTCCCTCTGAGCTGGAAACCGACAGAAGGTCAGCCGTTCCCGGAGGGGCCTCAGACGGAACCACAACAGAAAGGGACTTTGGACATCTTCTAGGCCAAAGAAGGGAACTGAGGATTCATTTTGAAATAAGAGCTCTTTATACACACACATTCAGAAGCCATGATACAAAAAATTAGAACAAACCACACATTTTAGATGTTGGGCAAAGTGGTTGAGAAATTATATGAATCCCATCTCTGCAGTAAACCCTAATTTGACATACATTGATGTGGTCTGAGTTGTGAGAAAGTAGGAACTAATCAAGAAAAATATCATGGCGGTATGGTTAATAATAGAGTGAAAGATATTGACTTGGTATTCAACAGCTAGGAAAAAACAAATTCAATGCTAGGGATCACTAGGAAAGAATACCTCTGGAACCACCTTCTACCGCATGAATCCCAGCGGCCGATAAGGTCCCACAGAGTTGGCCTTCTCCAGGTCCCATCGATTAAACAATGTCGTTTGGCGGGCCCAGGGGAAGAGCCTTCTCTGTGGCGGCCCTGGCCCTCTGGAATCAACTCCCCCCCAGAGATTAGAACTGCCCCCACCCTCCTTGTCTTTCGAAAATTACTTAAGACCCACCTGTATCGCCAGGCATGGGGGAACTAAGACACCTCCCCCAGGCTTTTATATTTTATGTATGGTATGTGTGTGTAGCATGGTTTTTAAATGATGGCTTTTTTAGATGTTTTTTAATATTAGATTTCTTTCCATTGTGACATTGTTGTTATTATTATTGTTGTGAGCCGCCCCGAGTCTTCGGAGAGGGGCGGCATACAAATCTAATAAAAGAAAAGAAGAAAGAAAGATACTGTGGGCAAATCTAAAATTTTAAATGATTAGGGGCCTCTAGTCCCCTAATCTTTTTTATTGCTGTTCTGTGCGCTCTTTTCAGAGTCGCAACATCTTTTTTGTATTGTGGCGACCAGAGCCCAGGGTGGCCTTCTAAGGCTTTGTAAAGTGGTACTAGAACTTCATGTGACTTGAATTCTATCCTTCTAATAATGCAGCAAAGGACTGAATTTGCTTTTTTGGCTGCTGCTGCTGCACCGTTAGCTCACATTTAAGTAATTGTCCAAAAGGACTACAAGATTTCCTCTCACAGTTACTAGCATTAAACCAGGTTTCACCTACTCTGTATCTATACAGTTGGGGGGGGGGGGATTGCCTAAAAGTAAAACTTTAGTTTTATCTACCCTAAATTTAATTTTGTTAAATAGGGCCCAGTGTTTAAATCTGTCAAAATCTTTTTGAGTCTTGAGATTTTCATTTGGGATGTTGGCAATTCCTGCCAACTTAGAGATGTCTGCAAATTTCATAAGTTCCCCTTCTGTTCCCTCGGCCAGATCAGTCAGTCAGACAGACGGACAGACAGACAGACGGACGGACGGACGGACATACAGACAAGCATTGCTTGCTGTAAGATTTTCAATCTTTTGTGGTTTCTCAATAGGTGAGGACAAAGGGCAATACAGTGTTCCCTCGATTTTTGCGGGTTCAAACTTCGCGAATAGTCTATACCACGGTTTCTCAAACAAAATTAATTAAAAAAATACTTTTTTCTATACCACGTTTTTTCCTGCCCGATGACATCATACGTCATCACCAAACTAATAAACTAATAATTTTTGTAAATAAATAACAAAAAAAATAATTATTGTTAATAAATAATTATGTTTATAAATATCAGGATCACTGTGTCTTATTCAATGGTGAGTACCAGTAATAATGGTGAGTAAATGGTTGTTAAGGGAATGGAAATGGTAATTTAGGGGTTTAAAGTGTTAAGAGATGGCTTGTGATACTGTCTATAGCCAAAAATGGTGTATTTACTTCCGCATCTCTACTTCGCGGAAATTCGACTTTCGCGGTCGGTCTTGGAAAGCATCCCCTGCGAAAATCGAGGGAACACTGTATAATATTTGAACAATGCAGAAAGTAGTTCTAAAATATTTGTCAGCCATCTCAGTCAATCTGACAGGAAAATCGACAAGATGAACCAATTCTACTTTATTGCAAACCGCTTTAACAGAAGGCACAAATTTCCCACCTACACTTTTAAGTTCTGTATCCATTAAGGTGGATCCTACTAAGTTTCTCTGATTTCATGCCACTCTTGTCTAATTTTTTCCCAGGCATCAACTCTTCCACTCTTTCCCTGGGTTCATTAATACATTCCATTACTTTTTCTAAAGGTAAAACTAAAGCCTCAATACATCTGGAGGTATTACTCTCTGACAACCATTTGATTCAGAATAAAAGATGGGACTAGACCAGTGTTTTTCAACCAGTGTGCTGTGGCACACTAGTGTGCCGCAAGACATGGTCAGGTGTGCCGCGAAGCTCAGAGAGAAAGAAAGCAAGAGAGAGAGAAAGAAAGCAAGAAAGAGAGAGAGAGAAAGAGAACAAGAGAGAGAGAAAGAAAGCAAGAGAGAGAACAAGAGAAAGAAAGAGAGAAAGAGAGAGAGAGAGAGAAAGAGAAAGAAAGCAAGAGAGAGAGAAAGAAGGGAGGGAAGGAGAGAGAGAGAAAGACATAGAGGGAGGGAGGGAGAAAGAGAGGAAGGAAGGAAGAGAAAGAGGAAGGGAGAAAAAATAGAGTGAAGGGGAGGAAGAGAGAGAATTTTTTTGTCCAAACTTTTTTTAGCCGCCCCCCCTAAAAAATGCCACAGCTCAAAAAAGGTTGAAAATCACTGGACTAGACAACCCAGGCCCCCTTGGGTCATCATTTCATATCCCATGACTCAGTTGCTAAGATGTCTCCACTCCGTTCGCCTTAATGCACCATGCCACCATTTCACAGAATGTTTAACAGTCTGCCACTCAATCAGTTTTTCATCTGGTCTTACACAGGACTTGTGGGGTTGACTTTATTTCTTGTCTAGACTGCAACCCGTCCCAAAGTAATCTATTTCAAAATGTCCTTGGGGCCAGAATTACAACTGAGTATCTAAGAACTGGATTTTGATTCCTGTCAGAAGAGAAATTTATCTCACTTGGAGTTGTTTAATGAAAACATTAGCAAAAATGGAATAATTTGAAGTCTATCAATTCAAAATAAGGAAGAGTTAGGTTTGTTAGGGAACATTCTGACTTTATTTATAAAGCTGTGTCACTGTGCCTATTTATGCCCAAGAGTTTTCTGTAATGTACTTTATGACAATACACAAATTACGTGCATTCCTCATAGACATGATGTACTGTTTGTTTGTTTGTTTGTTTGTTTGTTGATTATTTATTTATTTATTTATTTATTCATTCATTCATTCATTCATTCATTCATTCATTCATTCATTCATTCATTCATTTATTTATTTATTTATTTATTTATTTATTTATTTATTTATTTATTTATTTATTTATTTATTTATTTATTTATTTATTTATTTATTTATTGGATTTGTATGCTGCCCCTCTCCGTAGACTCGGGGCGGCTAAGAGCAACAATAAAACAGTGTACAATAGTAATCTAATACTAAAAACGATTAAAAACCCATTAATATAAAAACCAAACATACATACATACATACCATGCATAGAATTGTAAAGGCCTAGGGGGAAAGAGGATCTCAATTCCCCCATGCCTGATGGCAGAGGTGGGTTTTAAGTAGCAAGGAGGGTGGGGGCAATTCTAATCTCTGGGGGGAGTTGGTAAAGACAAAGGGTAATTAAAACTTCTATACATCAAATACTGATGAAGGATATAAGATAACATTAATACTATTTTTTTTTAAAAGAGGAAATCGTTGTTCCTGCTTTATCCAGAGAAAGCAAAGATTCATAAATGGGTAATTGCTGGAATCACTGGAATTTGGTATCTGTAAGTGTACTTTATATTTTTCAGGTGGAAAGGAGTTAAACATTTTTAAATGATTTTTCAACCCGAGACTGGCATTATTTGATTCATTCAAACTGATATAAATAAATCCCATTCAAAAGCTGGTTTTAACTGCGTTTAAAATTAATACCTTTTTTGTAACTTTGAAACCTATTCATTTTCACGATTGGACAAGAAGTATAAAAAGAAAGTCATAGATGACAGGGGGAAAAGATTAATTTGAAAAAAAGGTAATAAAAAAAAGATAAAAAGAAAGTGCCAAAAATGGATTTATCCTGAGATATTAATGTTAAGGACATTATAAAGAAACTTTCTATCTGTACCAACAATCTTAATGAAGAGGAACTGGGTCATTTGCTGCTATCTACATTGTCTCTTTAAACAATTTTCTAAATACCAGTAGCTACATGTTCATTAAAAGGGATTTTTGAAATGGCTTTGGAAATACATGATGACTGAACAACAGCAAGGAAGAGCTGGCTCCAATCAGTGCAAATATTTAGCACTCATCATTTTGTCACACTGCTGTCCATCTCTCCACTTGTCTTGTGCTTCTTGGCACAATATATGTAATGTATCTTTTTCCAATATACGTAAGCGCTTGTTACTAACAAAATACTAACCAGGCTGAAAAGCAGCATGAGTGCAAACCACATGTGCATCACATGAGCATGCAATCACTAGTGAAATGAAAACAGATCGAAGAGCTCACATTTAATAAAGATGTGGACCTATGTTTGTGTCTATTTATGCAGAGCACCTCCGTGTACACAAATACAGATATACAGAGTGGTGTGATTTACACCTTCCCATCAGATTGTGTGCTTAAAGCTGTAGTAATAATTAAGTAATAATAATACTTTCAATTTATGGAGGCTCCCAGTCATCTGATAACAGATTGGGATAGTTTGAGTTCAATCATATTATCTCTTTGATTAATATGGTTGACTGTGATGGACGTAAGCTTCATTTAAAAGCCTACTTCTATCTTGAATATCATACTGCAAATCAATTCTTTCCCTGTAAGAACAGCTCTGTTATCAGGGTAAAGCTACCAGTAAATTAACTGCTACATATGTTAGGTTTTTTGGCTAAATTCTGTCACAAATCTTGCCAAAACACTTTTTGGCAGACATGATAACAAAGTAGCTTTCCCTCTAATTTAAACAAGGAATTAGAATAAAAGCTTATAAAATTAGCCCAAGAAATAGTTTTTAGACGCTAACTGAAAAGATCAGAGGGGGGAAAATAACACTGGGATGTAACTACAGCAAACACATATAACAATATCAGCGATGTTATTTTTAAGTTACTTTCTAAAAGATAAAAACTTTAGAAAATAACAGTATCAATTGTATTGTCTAACATCACCAAAAATCATTTTCTGTCTAGTGTTTTCATTTCATTTACTTCTATCTATGCATTTAAATAGAAGATAAATACTAAATTTGTTTATTAATAAATATTTATTTATTTATTAGGTAAGAAAAGATTTACTTGTTTATATTTGAAGTTAGAAATAAAGAAAACAATGGAGATTGCATTACTCTTAGAAGTATCAAAGAGTGTTCTATAAATTCATGTAAGAAATGGAAAATAGGATGAGAGCAAATGTGGGGAAAAGTAAAAAACAGTCAATCATTTCATACCAGGATCACAAAAATGTACTTTTCATAAAATTTAATAAATACAAAGGAAGACTTTTTAATATTCTTCCTTAATGTGGTGATGTGTAAAATATTTTTATTTCCAATGATAAATGCTAGAAAGGTAACGTGCATTAAAGGCTATATAAATAATTCTGTTGCCTAACATTACCTTTCTGTCTATCTGTTGGTGGAGATCATTACTTATGTAGAGAAGATCATCTTTATATTCTATTTAACTCTTTCAGATTTTTACCAATCATCTCTGACATTTTAAGAGTGTTTTGGAGGAGACATCACATTAGTTCTTCGTGAGATTGAGCTTAGATTATTTAAGAAGGTTAAACAAAAATGCAAGCACTTAATGCAACATTAAACATGCAAAATATAAAGCTGATTGCCTGGAGGAAGCATGCTCAACTGTTACCCTAGTGACAAGTTAAAAAGACAAAAAGGAAACGGGTGAAAGCTGAATGGCTTTATGATATGAAATTAAAATGTTTCACACTGAACAATCCAAAATGAATTGGGAAAGGTTAGAGCAGAGGAGGGAGAAATCAATTCTCCAACAGCAGTAGTGAATAGAAAAGAAGTATGAATAGGATTTGCCAGTGGGGTGCAACAGCTGCCAAATATCCTGCAGCCAAAGAACTACAATAATACCAGTGAACTGTGCAAGAGCTTTTGGAATCATCATAGGGAACAGAGGAGTATACTAACAATAATTATGCCATTTGGTCTCACCCATCTTTTGCAGCAGGAGAATCAAAGGGATGATTCATCTTCGAATAAAAAATCCAGACTCACAAATATGTGCATGAACATACATTCACTTTCCTACCAGGAATCAAAATACCACCAAACTATCTGTCTGTCTGTCTGTCTGTCTGTCTGTCTGTCTGTCTGTCTGTCTGTCTGTCTGTCTATCTATCTATCTATCTATCTATTTATTCATTTGTCCCATACATAAATACATAGGAAGAAAATAGACATGTGATAATATAAAAAGAAGGTGAAGGTGAACTTAGAGGAGAGGATATATGAAAGGAAGACAATATATAAGATAGGTGAAAAAAAAGGAAAGACAATTGGACAGGGGACAAAAGGCACACCAGTGCACTTATGTACGCCCCTTACTGGCCTCTTAGGGACCTGGAGCGGTCAATCGTGGAGAGTCTAAGGGAGAAGTGTTGGGGGTAAGGGGTTGACACAATTGAGTCCGGCAATGAGTTCCACGCTTCGATAACTCGATTGTTGAAATCATATTTTTTACAGTCAAGTTTGGCGCAGTTCGTATTAAGTTTGAATCTGTTGCGTGCTCTTGTGTTATTGTGGTTGAAGCTGAAGTAGTCATTGACTGGTAAGACATTGCAGCTTATGATCTTGTGGGCAATGCTCAGATCGTGTTTTAGGCGTCGTAGTTCTAGGCTTTCTAGGCCTAGGATTGTTAGTCTATTTTCGTAAGATATTCTGTTTCGAGTGGAGGAGTGAAGGGCTCTTCTGGTGAAATATCTTTGGACATTTTCAAGGGTGTTGATGTCTGAGACGTGGTATGGGTTCCAGACAGATGAGCAGTAGTCTAGGATAGGTCTGGCAAAAGTTTTGTAGGCTCTTGTGAGTAGGGTGAGATTGCCTGAGCAGAAGCTGCGTAGGATCAGGTTGACAACTCTAGAGGCTTTTTTGGCGATATTGTTGCAGTGGGCTTTAGCACTTAGGTCATTCGATATTAGTATTCCAAGGTCCTTTACAGAATGTGGGTTGGCAGTGAGAGATTGTTTATTCAGTTCGTATGTGCGGTTAGGATTCTTTTTGCTAATTTCCCAAGCAGTAGAGTCCTTTGGATATCTTTTTTCTTCAAACTCCTTTCCTTTTTCTCCCATGGGCAACTGCTTTGGAAAGTTCCAAATACAACTTAAAATCACACTGGATCAACTGTTCTGACTGAGAGTTCGTTACTCTCAGTTTGCATTCTTGCATTCTTTGCATTCTTGACTGAACCAAATTTCTCCAGAAAATCGTGGGAAGTCCAAATATCTCACCAGAAGAGCCCTTCACTCCTCCACTCGAAACAGAATTTCCTACGAAAATAGACTAACAATCCTGGGTCTAGAAAGCCTAGAACTACGGTGCCTAAAACACGATTTGAGTATTGCCCACAAGATCATATGCTGCAACGTCCTACCGGTCAATGACTACTTCAGCTTCAACTGCAACAACACAAGAGCACGCAATAGATTCAAACTTAATACGAACCGCTCCAAACTTGACTATAAAAAATATGATTTCAACAATCGAGTTATCGAAGCGTGGAACTCATTACCAGACTCAATTGTGTCAACCCCTAACCCCCAACATTTCTCCCTTAGACTCTCCACAATTGACCTCTCCAGGTTCCTAAGAGGCCAGTAAGGGGCGTACATAAGTGCACTGGTGTGCCTTTCGTCCCTGTCCAATTGTCTTTCCTTTCTCTCACTTATCATATATATTTTCTTCCTTTCATATATCCTCTCCTCTAAGTTCACTTTACCCTTATATATATTACTACATGTCTATTTTTCTTCCTATGTATTTGTGTATTGGACAAATGAATAAATAAAATAAAAAAATAAGTGGATCCACTGTGTGTCTGAAATTATAGATACATGCATATGTATATGTTATGTGATATGGTGTGTATGTTTAGCCACAGATTTTACATGCAGACAACTGCGGGCTGTAAGAATTCTACATGTGTAGTTATAGCTACAAGAAAATGGCTCATTTAAGTGATAGATTATTCCCAGATAACTAGTTCTAGATACACTACCACTGCTCTTCCATTGAACAAGATAATCAAGAGAATCAGTTTTATATTTAATAACTCAATATTATCAGCATCTAGCTCTGCCATATTGAATGCCAAATTTCTGTTATTAATTTCACATGTACCTGAGATAAATTATCAGAATTCTAGGTACTTCTTGTAAACAAATACTGGACACCTTGTTTATTCACAACTTTTAGCAAGCGACAGTAGAAGCTGTCCAAAATTAACCTTTTTGATTACAAAAAGCCAGACATAGAAAAGTAAGATAGGAACCATAATTAAGTGCTTTAAATTATTTTATTAAGCTTATAAAAATATAAAATACCAATGAAAATAGTGAGAAAATAGGGGAAGGTAAGGGAGAGAGAAAGACGCAAAGGGAACAAAGAAATAAAAACATCACTTCCACTCTTTTTGATACAGCCAAATAAAAATAATATTATTACAAAAACATTTTACTTTTAATACTTAATATGTACCCATTTCTATAACAGCAAACAAGCACAAAATCCAAAAATGGTTTCCAAGAAGAAATGAAGTTGGATGCATTCTTTTCTTTGATTAGACTTAATTTCGCCACCTCTTTTAGCAATAGCACACAGACTTATATACTGCTTCATAGTGCTTTATAGCACTTTCTACAGAGTTGGCATATTGCTTCCAACAATTTGCATCCTAATTTTACCAACCTCGGAGAGATGGAAGGTTGAATCAACTATGAGACGGTCAGAATCAAGCTCCGGGCAGCAGGCAGCATCAGCCTAAGATACTGCATTCTAACCAATACACTACCACTGCTCTTCCTAGTTCCATCCATTTATCCATTGAGAGAATTAAATATGTTTGTGCCTAAAGTGTTCTTGCTGCTATCATCATATATAACAGCAAGATTCCAGTCCACCCCCCCACCCACCCCCAGGTTTTTGGTCCATGAAGCCTAAAGAAACATTCTCTGGTGTAATTTGTATACAGTGATCCCTCGAGTAGCACGGTCTCGATTAGCGCGAAATGCTGCAACGCGGTTTTTCAAAAAATATTAATTAAAAAAATAAAATATTAAAAAATAAAAAATAAGTCCACGCTAGTTCTCTCTCTCTTTCTCTCCCTGTTGCCGGCGTGGTATATGAGAGAGAAAGAGAGAGGCAGAGGTCGGGCGCATTACCGGGAGGTGGAGGCGGCGTGGGGACGCTGGGTGCCGGGGACACCGAGGAGGGGGTGGACGTGGCCTCTCAGCTGCAGAGGCGGAGGCAACGGCGGAGTCCGGCGCTGGGGCCATGCGGGGCCGCTCATCCAGGGGGGCGTGGACTGGCAAGTCGCCCTCCTTTCTCTTTCTTTCTCTCTCTTATACCACACCGGTAACAGGGAGAGAAAGAGAGAGAGCGGAGGGCACCTTGCCGGTCCACGCCCCCCTAGATGAGCGGCTCCGCATGGCCCCAGCACTGCCCAGGCAAAGGGGAAACCCCAAGATCGCTTGCCGCTTGCCGTATTGCAGCGAAGGAGGCGAAGCAAGGCTCCAAGCTGCAATACGGCAAGCGGCAAGCGGCAAGCGATCTTGGGGTTTCCCCTTTGCCTGGGCGGCGGGAAGACCAAGGGAAGGTTCCTTCAGCCGCCCAACACCTGATCCGCTCCGCAGCGCGGCAGCAGCGAGGAGCCGAAGATGGGGTTTCCCCTTTGCCTTTACCCCATCTTCGGCTCCTCGCTGCTTCCGCGCTGCGGAGCAGATCAGCTGTTGGGCGGCTGAAGGAACCTTCCCTTGGTCTTCCCCGCCGCCCACACGCAAACTCCACCATCTGCGCATGTGCGGCCATGAAAAAAATGGCGCACATGCGCAGATGGTGGTTTTTACTTCCGCATCCAGTATAACGCGGAAATCGGTTAGCGCGGGAGGTCTTGGAACGTAACCCCCGCGCTAACCGAGAGATCACTGTATTCTGAAACATATTTAAGAGTGTTCTGAATTAAAATATGAATCTTACCTCGGTATTTCTTTGCTTTATCAGAAATCCACTGTAAGTAGTAGATGCATGCATGAAGATTAATACAGTAATACCTTGTCTTACAAATTTAATTGGTTCCGGGATGAGGTTCTTAAGGTGAAAAGTTTGTAAGACGAAACAATGTTTCCCATAGGAATCAATGGAAAAGCAATTAATGCGTGCAAGCCCAAAACTCACTCCTTTTGCCAGCCGAAGCGCCCGTTTTTGCACTGCTGGGATTCCCCTGAGGTTCCCCTACATAGGAAACCCCACCTCCGGACTTCTGTGTTTTTGCGATGCTGCAGGGGAATAACAGCAGGGGAATCCCAGCATTGCAAAAACGAGCGCTTCGCTGGCAACAGAAGTCCGGAGGTGGGGTTTCCCAGCGAAGGGAGCATTAGTGAAATTGCAGCATCGCAAAAACACCAAAGTCCTCAAAACCCCACCTCCGGATCTCTGTGTTTTTGTGATGCTGCGATTTCACTGAGGCTCCCCTACTGGGAAACCCCACCTCCAGACTTCCATTGCCAGCGAAGCGCCCGTTTTTGCACTGCTGGGATTCCCCTGCAGCATCACAAAAACACGGAAGTCCAGAGGTGGGGTTTCAAATGGAGGGGAGCCTCAGGGCAATCCCAGCAGTGCAAAAACAGGTGCTTCACTGGCAACGGAAGTCCGGAGGCGGGGCATCCCAGCGGCAGCGGGTGAAAATAGTTTGTAAGAAGAGGCAAAAAAAATCTTAAACCCCGGGTTTGTATCTCAAAAAGTTTGTATGACGAGGCGTTTGTAAGACGAGGTATCACTGTACCTCCATACAGAAGGATGATCAATTGTAGAAAATCTGAGCAGAAATATACCAATGAGATTCTCTTTTTCATGGGCTGGGGGAATGAAGATTACAGTCCAGATCTGCTTGTAGTTGTGTATCGCTAAACAGCAATGTAAATTTAAATCCAACACTCCTAGTAATAATGCTGTTTACCTGATAACTAAACCAGGGTGCTTTTTTACATCATTTCCATTTCGAAAAAGTCAAGAGGCAGATGTAACAGCAGCTAGTGAATATACAAGCTAATTCAGAAACTATTAATATATAGTTAAATATTGATACGTAATGGCACATATCAAGATACTGTAGGACAACATATGTCTCTGGTCTTCCACTATATTGAATAACTAAATTTAAATGGACAGTATTTTGTACAAAATATTGTTTTAGAAAGCTTTCAAGAATCCATTGTATTACTGTTATAACATTTCCAGAAATTCAAGTGGTGCTTGTTTTCTAAGCTTGCTGTCTCAGAGAGCTTGACATTATTTTTATTAATATGGTAGTAGATAACTATGGATAGTTTCTCTATGCTACTAAAATAAATAACATGTTTTTTTTTAAATGCTTTCAATTTTTTTTGCCTTACATATAAACAAATTATCATTCACTAAAAGTTTATTTGCAACTATTAGTTTAGAATTTAAGTAATCATTACCAATCTAAGGTTCTTATATTAGCTAGTGTGAATGCATGCTCAAAGGGGAACCAAAAAACCTTCCTTCCTTCCTTCCTTCCTTCCTTCCTTCCTTTCTTTCTTTGCTTATTTATTGGATTTGTATGCCGCCCCTCTCCGTAGACTCGGGGCGGCTAACAACAATGATAAACAAACAACATGTAACAATCCAATTAATAAAACAACTAAAACCCCTTATTATAAAACCAAACATACACACAAACATACCATGCATAACTTGTAATGGCGTAGGGGGAAGGAATATCTCAACTCCCCCATGCCTGGTGGCATAAGTGAGTCTTGAGTAGTTTATGAAAGACAGGGAGGGTGGGGGCAGTTCTAATCTCTGGGGGGAGTTGGTTCCAGAGGGCCAGGGCCGCCACAGAGAAGGCTCTTCCCCTGGGGCCCGCCAAACGACATTGTTTAGTCGACGGGACACGGAGAAGGCCAACTCTGTGGGACCTTATCGGTCGCTGGGATTTGTGCGGTAGCTTACCTTACTCATCTTTCAAGTATATTGCTATCAGCTCAAATCATTTACAGGGCTCCTTCTCTATTTTACACCACCAAGTACCTGGGGGGCCGAGGTACTCCAGAGAACCACAGCAGGTTCCTTCTTGAAATAAAAAATGCTGCACAATTCGCAAGAGGATTTGGACTCCAAATAGCTTTACTTCTTTGAAATAAAAATGTAAATGTAGCTGTTTCAAGTACAGTATGTACTTTTATTTCTTTTCATTTCTAACGTGTCTCAATTAAGCCCTGAAATTTTACAATCGTTACATCTTCCAACAACCGTTGCCTCCATTTCATTATCCAAAAAAAGGAAAGTCGGGTTTGAATAAAAACATAACAATAGCCCAACAAAAGGAAAGAAAAAATGGGACCAGTCTACCTAGACAAGATCTTCAAATGGCTGCTTCTGTTGCCATCTATATCCTCCAACTGTGTTGATTTCAACTCACGAGTGAAATACTCCTGATTCATTTGTGCTTGTGAGCAGTGTTCCCTCTAATTTTTTGGGGGGGTGGGCGGAAAAGTATAGTGTCTGAGCGGCAGTCCCTTTGGGACTGGGCGGCACATAATAAATGAATGAATGAATGAATGAATGAATAAACAAACAAACAAACAAACAAACAAATAAAAAAACCCACCCTGTTTTGCCTCAGAGAATTTCAAAATAAAATACTGTACTGTGTGTCTATAACAGTGAGCTCATAATAGGGCAACTCTATCAATATCAAAATGCCACTTAAATAGTTGCGCTAGTTTCAAACTAGATTTTGATTTTCTTTCTCCCTTACTCCCATTCTTTTTCTTTCTCTTTTCCTTCCTCTCTTTTTTCTATCTGTTTCTCTCTCTTCCTCTCTCTCTCCTTCCCTCTCACTCTTTCCCTCTCGGCTTCTGGGCTGGTTTGGAAAACTCTGAGTTGATGATGAGTGAGTGATTGCTCACTGCTCAGCTTAGAGGGAACTATGCTTGTGAGTCATCGGAGAGCCAGTCAAAAAGGGAACACGAGGCTCCACCCACTTGCCCGGACACCGCCATCTGAGTTCTTTTACCCTCTGCTCATGCACAGGATGCTTTGTGCATGCACAGAAGATAAAAGAACTCAAATGGCGGCTTATGGGCAGGTGGGCAAAGCCTCACACTCCCTTTGTGACCGGCTCTCCAATGACTGACAGGCATGAGCGAATTAGGAGCTTTTCACTCCTGTTTCAACTTCTATAATTTCCAGCCACTATAATCAAATTAAGTGCATCCAGAGGACACTAAGTTGCAAGAAAGATATAGAAACATAGAAACATAGAAGTCTGATGGCAGAAAAAGACCTCATGGTCCACCCAGTCTGCCCTTATACTATTTTCTGTATTTTATCTTAGGATGGATATATGTTTATCCCAGGCAGGTTTAAATTCAGTTACTGTGGATTTATCTACCACGTCTGCTGGAAGTTTGTTCCAAGGATCTACTACTCTTTCAGTAAAATAATATTTTCTCATGTTGCTTTTGATCTTTCCCCCAACTAACTTCAGATTGTGTCCCCTTGTTCTTGTGTTCACTTTCCTATTAAAAACACTTCCCTCCTGGACCTTATTTAACCCTTTAACATATTTAAATGTTTCGATCATGTCCCCCCTTTTCCTTCTGTCCTCCAGACCAGTGTTTTTCAACCAGTGTGCCGTGGCACCCTAGTGTGCCGCGAGACATGGTCAGGTGTGCCGCGAAGCTCAGAGAGAAAGAAAGCAAGAGAGAAAGAAAGAAAGCAAGAGAGAGAGAAACCAAGAAAGAAAGAAAGCAAGAGAGAAAGAGAAAGAAAGCAAGAGAGAGAAAGAGCAAGAGAGAGAGAGAGAACAAGAGAGAGAGAAAGCAAGAGAGAGAGAAAGAAAACAAGAGAGAAAGAAAGAAAGAAAGAGAGAGAGAAAGAGAACAAGAGAGAAAGAAAGAAAGAGAGAGAGAAAGAGAACAAGAGAAAGAAAGAGAGAAAGAGAGAGAGAGCAAGAGAGAGAAAGAAAGCAAGAGAGAAAGAGAAAGAGAGGGAGGGAGAGAGAAAGAGAGCAAAAAAGAGAGGAAGGAAGGAAGAGAAAGAAAGAGGAATGGAGAGAGAGAGAAAGAAAGAGGAAGGGAGGGAGAGAAAGAGGGAGGAAGAAAGAAATAGAGCGAAGGGGAGGAAGAGAGAGAGATAATTTTTTTGTCCAAACTTTTTTTAGGCTCTCCCCCCCCCCGCTCAATGTGCCCCAGGGTTTTGTAAATGTAAAAAATGTGCCGCGGCTCAAAAAAGGTTGAAAATCACTGCTCCAGATTACTGTATACAGATTGAGTTCATTAAGTCTTTCCTGATACATTTTATACGTATCCTACTACCTTCAACTTTAAACAAATAATCTATTGGGTTTTTTTTAAGTATTTGTTACATTTTAAGTACAATGTGTCATTGTTGATAATACAATGGGTTTTTCCATATTATGGGACCGCAAACTAATAGGAAAATATTAGTAGCCAATACAAGCAAGACATAGGAAGTGCAATAGGTTTTTAAGTTTAGAAATGCAAACATTACACTGATAGGCTCATGAAATGTCCCACCTAGAGCATTTAATCTCCTAATCTCCTATACAAATTAGAAATCCAGCCAAATATAGGAGATGAACAACATTTTGTTGTCCACGGAGAGGGGCGGCATACAAATCCAATAAATAAATAAATAAAACAAAATTTAAGTTGTGGGGGAGGGTATTCAAAGAATCAACTTTCATTTAAGCTAAAGGTTTTCCACTGGAAACAGTATTTTTAACATGACCAATTGCAAGATTTATATTTCACTGCATAATGTAAATTTGATCTTTACCGAAAAGTGGTAACCGCTATATAATCAATCAGGGTATTAAGTAAACCAAATAAGACCTGTGCAAAGTATACAAAGCACTGTTCGTAACTACTTTGCATGATAATGGCTACCTCTATTATCTAAATATCATCTGTCAACTAGTTTTCTATAATATTGGACATTTTGATAACCAGTTTGAAGAAATAACTCTGTGACACTGCCCTTGGGGAGAAAATAATTAAATGAATAGTAAGTTCTAAAATTCCAAGCAAAAAAGTGGAAAATACAAACTCATGCTAGGAATATAGTTATTCATTCATAACCATTCAGAAACAGCAGTAAGAAATACATTGAGGCTCACCAAATTAATGAAGGATTTGGAAATTAATCACAGTATCAAGGATTACAAACACAAACAGACTGTAGTCATTTGCTGTCAGAATTATCATGTAGAGGTCATCCACTGAATATAATAATATCACCCCAAAAGATAATATTATGAGAGCACATCTGATGATCTTAGGGAGTCCTGAGTTTCCACAAAAGCTAACAGTTTATGCTACTTTTCCATGACAAAAATTATCCTAACACAGATATGTCTTAGATCACCAATAATCAAAATGTAACCTTCCAAATATTGTACAGGTGGTTTTCAACCTATGACCACTATTAAGGCCCAAATTTATGTTGTTAGGTGAGACATTTGTTAAGTGAGTTTTGCAAGTATATCGCCAAAAAAGCTTCTAGAGTTGTCAACCTGATCCTTCGCAGCTTCTGCTCAGGCAATCTCACACTACTCACAAGAGCCTACAAAACTTTTGCCAGACCCATCCTAGACTACAGCTCATCTGTCTGGAACCCATACCACATCTCAGACATCAACACCCTTGAAAATGTCCAAAGATATTTCACCAGAAGAGCCCTTCACTCCTCCATTCGAAACAGAATATCCTACGAAAATAGACTAACAATCCTGGGCCTAGAAAGCCTAGAACTACAGCGCCTAAAACACGATTTGAGTATTGCCCACAAGATCATATGCTGCAACGTCCTACCGGTCAATGACTACTTCAGCTTCAACCGCAACAACACAAGAGCACGCAACAGATTCAAACTTAGTACGAACCGCTCCAAACTTGACTGTAAAAAATATGATTTCAACAATCGAGTTATCGAAGTGTGGAACTCATTACCAGACTCAATTGTGTCAACTCCTAACCCCCAACATTTCTCCCTTAGACTCTCCACAATTGACCTCTCCAGGTTCCTAAGAGGCCAGTAAGGGGCGTACATAAGTGCACTGGTGTGCCTTTCATCCCCTGTCCAATTGTCTTTCCTTTCTCTTACTTATCATATATATTTTCTTCCTTTCATATATCCTCTCCTCTAAGTTCACTTTTACTCTTATATATATTACCACATGTCTTTTTTTTCTTTCTATGTATTTGTGTATTGGACAAATGAATAAATAAAATAAATAAATAAATTTTATGATCTTTCTTGCCTCAATTAAGTGAATCACTGTAGTTGACAAGATAGTAAACCAGATGTTAAATGAATTGCCTTCCCCATTGACTCTGCTTGTCAGAAGGTCACAAAGAACCGTTGTACCTACCTGAACGGTCTTCTCGATGCTCTGGAAGGAGAGTCCAGGATGGGTTAACCCTCAATCCTATTGGTAGAGACTGAGTTATAAATTAATAAATTAACATGTTAATTAGGCACCGCCCCTTGCCTGCCCCCAAGGGCTCAGTTTCAAAAAACGAAGTCATTATAATTCAACACAATTTTATTGAACCCTTAACAAACACAACCAGCTAAAAAGCGTAAACCCAATCCCTTGAATCAAACGATTACTTGGGCGGGTCTGGACTCTCCTTCCAGAGCATCGAGAAGACCGTTCAGGTAGGTACAACGGTTCTTCTCCACTGCTTCTGGAAGGAGAGTCCAGGATGGGATATACCCCAGTTCTAGTCCAAGGGTGGGAGAGTGCAGATTCAGGGATCAACAGTAGAAGAACAAACCCTCTGCAAAACCCTTCTCCCAAACGAAGCCTCAGCTGAGGCGTACATGTCCAGTTTATAATGCCGGATAAATGTAGAAGGAGCAGTCCACGTTGCTGCCCGGCATATGTCCTCAGCCGAAGCCTGCGTCCTCCAGGCTGCTGATGTGGCCGCGCTGCGAGTGGAATGAGCAGTAATCCCTTGAGGGAGAGTGTGAGGGGTAGTTCCGTAAGCCTCAGCAATACACTCTCGGATCCAACGACTGATTGACCTGGGAGAAACCCCAAGCCCCGATTTAGTCTGTGAGAAAGAGATGAACAACCGTTCAGACCGTCTAAATGACTCTGTCCTTCTAATATATATCTTGACCGCTCTCCTGACATCCAGTTTGTGCCACCGGAGTTCTAACGGATGGTTCCCATGCGTACAAAAGTCAGGTAACACTATCTCTTGTTTCCTGTGAAACAGGGAATTGATTTTAGGTATAAATGTTGGATCTAGCCTTAAAACCAGTCTGTCAGGGTAAAATATACAAAGATCTGGACGTATGGAGAGGGCTGATATGTCCGAAACCCTTCTAGCCGATGTAATCGCGACCAAGAAGGCCGTTTTAATAGTAAGGAGCCTAAGTGCTATGGACCTTAATGGTTCAAATGGAGGACCGGTCAATGCCTTTAGCACTAACGAAAGGTCCCATGATGGGAAGCGATGAATTGTTGGGGGATTAGTATTCGCAGCACCTTTAAGAAAGTCCTTTATCCAAGGGTGGAAAGATAAGGACCTAAACTCTCCCGTTCTAATAACAGTTGACAGAGCTGCGACCTGCCTCCTGAGGGTATTCGGAGCTAAACCCCGCTTCAAACCTGCCTGGAGGAACCCCAATACCTGTAACACTGAAGCTGACTCCAAGTCCATGCTGTTCTCCTGACAGAATTTACAGAAGGCCGACCAGGTAGCCTGGTATATTCTTGAGGTAGATGGCCTCCTAGCTGCCTGCATTGTTGAAATAATGTCATCAGGCAAGTTATGTTCCCTCAATCTGCCCCGCTCAATCTCCAGACGGTCAACTGGAACCACTGGGGTTCCGGATGTTGAACTGATCCTTGGCTGAGGGATATTCTTGTGTCCGGAATCCTCCATGGCGGGGAGACTGAGAGGGACACTAGGTCCGAAAACCACGGTCTGCGCGGCCAGTACGGGGCCACCAGAATCACTTCTGCCTTCTCCTGCAAAATCTTGTTGACGACCCTTTGCAGAATCTTTGTCGGCGGGTAGGCATAGAGGAGACCCTGTGGCCAACTGGAGACTAAGGCATCGACCCCCTCCGCATTGTGCGAGGGGTAGCGGGTATAGTATCTGGGGAGTTGCGCATTGTTGTGCGTTGCGAACATGTCCACCAGAGGCATGCCGAAGCGCTCCGTGATCATCTGGAACAGTTGCGAGTCCAGCTTCCATTCCGTTGGGTCGAGCGTGGTTCTGCTCAGCCAATCGGCCTGAGTGTTGTCCACTCCTGCGATATGCTCTGCTGATAACGATTGCAGATTCCTCTCGGCCCAGGTGAAGAGGGCTGAAGCCTCCTGCATGAGGCGTCGTGACCTGGTACCCCCCTGATGGTTGAGGTAGGCTTTGGTCGCGACATTGTCCGTCAAGACTAATACATGCTTGTTCTGTACTAGAAGGGTGAAGTGTTGGAGTGCCAGAAAGACTGCCCTTAGTTCTAAAAGATTGATGTTCACCGGGTTGAGGTCCTCCGTGGACCATAGTCCTTGTGCGCATTGTTGACCGATATGCGCTCCCCAACCCGATAAGCTGGCATCCGTCGTCAGTGTGAGTAAGTCGTGAGTGCGAAACGACAGCCCTCGGTACAAGGCTGGGGAGGCCCACCATGCCAGGGAATCTTTGACATCCCTTGGCAGGCGGACTCGCACATTGGAATGACTTGTCCTGACCTTCTGTGCCGGTAGTAGAAACCATTGAAGGCTTCGGATGTGGTGTCTGGCCCATGGGATGATCCCTATGCAGGAGACCAGAGTGCCTAGAACCTTGGACAAGAAGGCCATGGACGACTTCCTGTCCCTCTGAAGGGAGGAAATGAGCGAAATGATGTTCTTCCGCCTGTCTCGGGAAAGGTACACTGTACATGAGGTCGTGTCGATGATGGAGCCCAGATGTAGGAGCGTGGTAGATGGAATCAACTGGCTCTTGGGCACATTGATGGTAAAGCCGTGCTCCGTCAAGGTCCTCATCGTTAGGGCGAGATCCTGCTGGGCCTGGGCCTGAGATTTGGACAGGATCACAATATCGTCCAAATAGGCCATCAGGCGCACCGATCGTGCACGTAGGCTCGCCGTGATGACATCCAACAGTTTGGTGAAGGTTCTTGGCGCCGATGAGAGGCCGAATGGCATGGCCTTGTACTGATAATGGACGCCTTCGACGCAGAAACGCAGAAACCTTCGGTGAGGTGGGTAAATTGGCACATGCAGGTACGCCTCCTTCAGGTCCAGTGATGTTAAAAGGTCCTGGGGGCGGACTGCCGCTAGGATGGTTTGCAACGAATGCATCCTGAATTTTCTGTACAGAATGTACAGATTTAACTGCTTCAAATTCAGGATCAAACGGCAACCTCCCGACGACTTTGGAACTGTGAAGATCATGGAATAGAAACCGGTCCCCCTGGCGTGCTGTGGAACCGGCTCTATAGCGTGAATATGCAACAGATGTTGTATTTCGTGAAACAGTTCCCTCTTTTTGGTTGTATTCCTTGGTGTCGGACACTGGAGGAAACGGTTGGGTGGGGGCTGAAGGAACTCCAACCTTAGGCCTCCAGACACCGTAGCTATTGCCCACCTGTCCGAGGAAGTGGCACGCCAGTAGGCACTGTAGAGGCGAAGCTTCCCCCCTAGCGGTTGATTGCCGGCGAAGTCATTTGGGGCGCTTAAAGCCTCTCTGGCTTGTACCTCTAAAAGGGCGTCGAGCCTGTTGATAGCCTCTGGTCCTATCCTGGAAGCCGGCCCGGTCATTCCGAAAGGAAGAGGCTGGGGTGAAACGTCCCTGAGAATATGGCCTCTGGGTCTGACCTGTTCCGGAAGAATTGTCCCAGCGAAAGGACTGCCTCCTGTTGTAAGGCGTAGACCTCCTGTCCTGCCGTCTGTTGGACCTGGGCAGGACCTTCCGTTTGTCCTTATCCTCGACAAGGACCTTATCGAGAACTTCTCCAAACAGATCAGCTCCGCGGAAGGGAGAAGAAGCCAGGCGCCACTTCGACTTAGTGTCAGCTGGCCAGCTCCTAAGCCACAATAAACGTCTTGAGGACAAGTTGGTGGACATCCCCCTTGCTGAAAATTTGGCAGAGTGGAGAGTGGCATCCGCCGAGAACTCCGCTGCGGCCAACAGCTTACTTAAGTCCTGCCGCATCCTGCCATCCTCCGGTCCAAGGCGGGACATCATTTCCTCAATCCAAACGATGGACGCTCGATTGAAAAAGGAGGCAGCGGCCGCTGCCCGAAATGCCCAGCCGGACATGGAATGTGACTTCCTTATGAGGATCTCTGCCTTCCTGTCCTCCGGCTTCAAATTGTCCCCCGATTCCGCTGGAACCATGGCATTTGACACCAGAGTTACCACTGGATGATCAATTGGGGGAAACTGAAGAAGAGTCTCCACCTCTTCATCAAATGCATACAGCTTGCGTTCCAGCATTGAAGGGCCTTGAGCAGCCGCTGGATGTTGCCATGGCCTTTTTGCGTTTTGAATAAAAATATCCGATGCCGGAATGTGGTCTGTTTCAGGCTGAGGTTCTTTGAGCAATGTAGTTGATCTGGGTGTCTCTGCGGGCTTTGCGATCCCCGGCAGGTCCACCGCTTGTTTGGCCTTGTGTAACAGTGTGCGAAACAAGGCGGGCTTAAAGAGGCCTGGAACAGTTGGTTGCTCAGGTAAAGTCTCATCGTCAGAGAAGTCGTAGTCCTTTTCACTACCCTCCTGCCAGGATGGTTCCTCTGATAACCCCATACCTGAAAGGGGCGGTGCAGACCACAAATTCCGTTTTTGAGAATGATCTGGCTGTTGATGACATTGCTGCACCCCTGTTGCTATGCCTTGTGAATAGGCATTATTAACCAATTCTTGGACAGCTGGTGACAAGTCCTGCCAAGTACTAGGCTGAGATCTGAGCCCAGCAGCAGTAGGGGTGAATGTAGCTGAAGGCCCTGCCTTGGCTTGGGGTGAAAAACCCCACAGAGGCCTGGATAAAGTTGCAGAACTTGGCCCACTCAGGGGATGATGAGCCTGCTGGATGGCCTGGCGATCTGGGGACCAATCCCTTCCCGGTAGGAAACCCTCTGGAGCCACAGAATTGGGAGTCAATTGCCCTGGTAATGGTGCAGGGCTTGGAGACCTTCCAGAGGCTAGGGAAGGAGCGTGTAGAGCTGACTCCAAACGTTGCTCCAACGCCAGTATACGTTTTTCAGCCTCCCTGAATGCTGAAGTGGATGGGCCCTGAGAAGACTTGGGCTTAGATTTCCCCTTGTCCTTAGCCTTGGGGAGGGGGGCTGAGGTGACTGCTTGCTCCCCACCAACTGGTAATTGATCCATGGTACTCACGAAACCGATCAATGAATAAAAGAGGCAGCCAAATGCTGGTGTCTATGATAAACACGAAGCTCTTCCACGAAATGTGTAGCAAAAAATGGCTGCCTACTGCTGACGAGACCTTGCTCATCGCTCCACCCCCTCAGGCGATATTACGCGCCGCTGTCAGTCCTTGTAGGCCCCAAGGGACGTAGGGGGGGAGGTTTTCCCGCCTAAAACGGGCGCAGCCGTTAGGTGCCAGGCTCAAAATGGCGGCCGCAAGTAAATAGGGCGGTAATACACATCGCCCTGCCTTTACAAGGCGAACTGGCTGTCAGGAAGAACCTGAGGTCCCCGAGCCACAGTGAGGCCTGCCGCCGCGTTTTTCCTCTCTCTCCCCCTTATGAACGGGGGTTTGTTTAAACTCGCCGCCGATCCTACGGGAGCCTCTCCCGAGTGCGCGCGCGCGCGAGATTCAATTTAGCCGGCAATACGCTTGACGGCGGCGGCTTCGGCGGCGGCGGCTTCGGCGGCGGCTTTTTTCCTTGCCGCCGAACATATGGCCGTCGGCTGTCATCTCGCTGAGCCGCCCGGCTTCCTCGCCGCTTATTTCACTCGTGGGGAGGAGGATCTCTCTGGGCGACTCCCCTTCAGCCTCCCAGTGAGGGGGACGGACCCCCTCACCTTCGGCTGCAGCCGGGTCTGGCCGCGGAGGCCAGTGACCCATGGCTGAAAACCCCCTTGATAAAACTGTACCCGCTGAGGGAAGAGGTTTCCCGGGGGAAATGATGGGGGTGTTGCCCACGGAGGGCAAAGACCCCGTCCTGTCATGGTGTTTCCTGAAAAACAAGAAAGACAAAATAAAACAGGTTAGTCAAAGAAAGAATTTTAACATTATTTAATCAATTTATTTCTAAAAAACTTTCTCCACAATAAACTCATGTGTCTCTCCAAAGACTGAGTTTTTGAAACTGAGCCCTTGGGGGCAGGCAAGGGGCGGTGCCTAATTAACATGTTAATTTATTAATTTATAACTCAGTCTCTACCAATAGGATTGAGGGTTAACCCATCCTGGACTCTCCTTCCAGAAGCAGTGGAGAATGAACCAATTGCCAAGCATCTGAATTTTGATCACATAATCATGGGATGCTGTAACGGTCGCTAACCATGAGAAATGGTCATAAGTCACATTTTCCAGTGCCGTTATAACTTTGAGCAGTCACTAAATGAACTGTTGTAAGTTAAGGACCACCTGTGCTATTCTAATTCTCATAAATGTCTAGCTAATATGGCCAAACTGTGAAGGTTTATGAGAATTTCTTTGCCAGCAGGACATTCAATAGATGCATTTAAGACAGCAATTAATATAGATTTGGAAATATGAACTAGCACAAAATTTTTGAGAATTTAACTTTATATTTTAGAGTCTTTATTCTTTTAAAAGAACTAAGAAATCACTATGTTATTTCAATTAGAGCAAATTCGACAAGTACAAGAGGACGCAGAGACGAAGAGCAGAAGGGAACTTCCCATTGTGCGAGCAGATGTCTACTTAAAAAGACTACCCTCTGTATAAAAAGTAGCTCAATGAAAACAATTTTAATGATCAAATATAATTTAAAGCACCCAAAAATGAAAATGTCCAGCCATAACTAGCATACATATGCCTAAGTTATAAAAATAGGTTTACTGTGATTACTGAACCAGGAGACAGAAAATTCAGGCAACATATTGAGTATTAACTATTAAATATGGCTTAGGAGCAGACTATATATGAGACTGTCTCCTGCTGCCCACCTGTCAGAGACCAAGTAGATCATGGAGTTAGCCTTCTCCGGGTCCCATGAACTAAGCAGTGCAGGTTGGCAGGCCCCTGGGGGAGGGCCTTCTCTGGGGCTGCCCCGGCTCTTTGGAACCAACTACCCTCCCGATGTCCATACTGTTCCCACCCTACTGGCCTTCTGAAAGGCCGTGAAGACCTGGCTCTGCCGGCAGGCTTGGGGGCCATGAGTATTAATACCTATTCATGGCCAATCTACGATTCACTTGATATGTTTGTGTGTATGATTGTTTAATTAAGAGACTTTTAACGTTTTTTATCATTAGTTTAATGGGGATTTTACTTTTTTTTTTACTAACATTTGACTTATTCTAATTGTATCGTATTTTTATTGTTGTAAGCCCACCTGAATTCCACAGGATTGGACGGCATGTACATCAAATGAATTAAATTAATTTCATGCATATTTCTATCACATAATTATAATTTATATATATTGAATGTACACTGCTCAAAAAAATAAAGGGAACACTTAGAATATAACTTCAAGTAAATCAAACCTCTGTGAAATCAAACTGTCCACTTAGGAAGCAACACTGATTGACAATCAATTTCACATTCTGTTGTGCAAATGGAATAGTTGTGCAAATGAAATATTCAATGAGAATATTTCATTCATTCAGAACTAGGATGTGTTATTTGAGTGTTATTTTTTTGAGCAGTATATATTCCTAAATATATGGATAAGAAAACAAGTGGAGTAGATATTTATATTTAGAGGAAAATGGCATATGACTGAATACTTTTATTCATAAAATTAATCTAACATGTACTGCTATGGTGATTTATACTGTATAAAACTTAGTATTTCTCCCAAAACTTAGACATTCTATGTTCATACAATGGAGGATTTTCATCCTGGAGGTGGTTGACTAACTAAAACTCAATCTCATCCCCACACCCACACCCAGTATGTTGACTCCCTTCTTTCCCATCTGGTGTTAATGGTTTCTATTTATTAATGATTTTATCCGCTGTGTTCTATGACTGTTGGTTTTAATGTTTTAATCAGCAGTGGGTTCTACTTACCTTTGCTTCCCGTTTGAGAATGGGAGTGCGCAGGCGGGCGCATTTTATGGGCATACACAGAGCATTTTTGATGACGTACGGGTGGGTCGGTGGAACCTCCCACCACTACCCCTACCAGTTCACCGTACTGGGTCAAACCGGTAATAACCCACTAAAACTTTTAATGCTTTAAACCTTCCTGTATGAGAGGACCAGTAACAGACATGTGACCTGTTTGGCAAACCACCATACATGGCTGGCTGGCCACGCCCATGAACCAGTCCGCCTGGGCCTCCTGCTTGCCCCGCCCCACCAGTCTCTGCTCTGCAGTTTGTCTGCCTGAAGCGCTACGCCCCTGATCTGCCTGCCACGTAAGCCTGCAAAGTCATTGTCTACCTAGCTGCCCCTGCTCCCCTCCACCATTCTACCCTGTCTTTCGTAATCCTCCCCCCAAACATGCTTGCCTGACTTCCATGCAGTCTTCCAGATGTCCCTGTGGCCAGCTTGCAAAGGCTGCATCAGGCACGCAAGGTGCAGAGCAGAGACCGGACAGGGTAGGGCTAGCGAGCAGCTATTTCTTTTCATTCCAAACAATCTAGAATGGAAAACGCATGGCTGGGGTGGAGCCGAGGTCCTTCTTAACAAGCTTCAAACCGTTGCTGCAAGCCTTCCCTGCACGAGTGGTGGAAGTCCAGTATTCTGGTGCACTCATCTGTTTCCCTCTATGCCTGGCCTTGGAAAAACCTGCCCTCCAAATCGCCTTTATTTTATTTATTTATTTAATTTGTTAGATTTCTAAGCCGCCCAACTCCTTCTGGACTCTCAGCGATGTACAACAATTTAAAAAACAATCAAAAGCAGTTAAAACCCCTAAAAATAAAACCATTTATTTCTTCTTGACCGGAGCTGGCACTCAACAGTTCCAGGTCTGCTGGCAGAGCCAGGTTTTCACGGCTTTCTGGAAGGCTAGGAGGGTGGGGGTGGTGCGGATCTCCGTGGGTAGTTGGTTCCAGAGAGCAGGACCCGCCACAGAGAAGGCTCTCCCAAAAATATGCGGCTTGGGCTCCTTCCTCTCCAAAAGGCACCATCTTTTATATTCTCTCTGCTGCTTCTGCCTCGTTTTATCAGAACAGCCGTTCTTTATTCACGTTCTCCATGCATGGCTTGCTTTGCCTTTTTTAAAGCAAAACAAAAAACAAAAATTGTTATTTACTCAATTGAAGGAAGATAGCAGACAGAACCAGTTGCTCAACAATCGGATGGATTGCATTGCAGCCTGTAATCCATCTTATTTGTGAGCAACTGATTCTGCCTCCCTTCCTTCAATTGGGTAAATAACTGGGGTTTTGTGTTTTGTTCTGTTTTGCTTTTTGCTTTAAAAAATAATAAATTGGGGGGGGATTTTCTTTGGGGTTTTTTAGGATTTTTTTTAAAGAGCTAGCTATTTAAAATTTAGGAAGTTTTAAATTTAGCTGCTTTTATCTAAAAATATTAATAAAATAAAATATAGAATGTTGTGTGACTTTGAAATTCTAGCTAGGGAGGGGGTTAGACTAGATGACCTCCAAGATCGTTTCTTAAGAACATAAGAAAAGCCATGCTGAATCAAGCTAAAGCCCATCGAGTCCAGCATTCTATGTCACACAGTGGCCTGCCAATTGTACATGGGGATCTTGAGCAGAAAGAGAAGGAAAGACCCTCCCTTTCCCCTGACCCCCCAACAAATGGCATTCAAGGGACTCCTGCCTGCCTCAACCACCATAGAGTGGCACATGGACATCCGTTTCAATAGCCACCGATACACTCGGCATCCATGAATCTGTCTAATCCTGCCTTGAAGCTATCAAGGCTGACAGCAGTCATGACCTCTTCTGGAAGTGAATTCCATAAACCAACTCTGTAAATCTGTTAAATTGTTAAATGTATTAAATCTGTTGCGGTGCCATTTGTATCCTTTTGTATGGTGTGAGTCAGTACAGCTACTTTTGTATGGAACCGGAAGGGAAAATTTTCACATTTCACCCTGCTTTAAAGTTTTCATGCTCATTGGATACAAGATTGGCAGCAAATAAATGTCATAACTACATACATACATACATACATACATACATACATACATACATACATACATACATACATATCAACAGACATAAAATTATCATAGCTTCCATATTTCTAAATTTCAGCATGTTGTTTGGAACAGTATATTGCTACCTAAGCAGCACAGTCTGTTTAACAAGCAACAAGCAGAATTTCTTTTTCTTTCTTACTCTCTTTCTCTTTCTTTCTTTCTTTCTTTGTCTTTCTTTCTTTTTCTTTCTAATTCATTCATTCATTCATTCATGTATACATAGTGTTGTGGTTGGCTCTGGCCCAGCTCCTGCCCCAGGGAATGTGGAGGTGGATGCAGGGGAAACTTCAACATGTCATAGGCCTGTGTTATTGCTGAGAGAGTCAGCTCAGAGTTTAGTTTCCTCGGACGAAGAAGAAGGTGGGAGTGACTTGGAAGAGGGGGGGCTTGGCACACAGCCCAGGCAGTCACTCTCCCTTATCTTCCATTGATTCGGATGAACACGTCTTGGACCCACGCAAGTGCAGAATTATGCGCAGAAGAGACCAAGTAAGGACATATTACAGGAGATAAGAGAGGCCACCTGTGTTTGGGTGGGGCTCCAGTAATTAGGGCTGCTGCTATAAATAGCAGCGTGTGGGTTTGGCCGTTGTGGAAGAGTATCTGATCGCAGTTCTTCAGGAATCGTGCCTTGACTTTGTTGATTTTTTACGTCTTTGAAACCAACGCAGAGCAAAGTGTGTGGGTGTTTCACTTCATGGAAGAAGAAGGGGTGTGATGTTTCTTCAGAGCTGCTAGTTAAGTAATTAAAGACTGATTAAGGGAAATTGTACAGACTACCTGGTTGTTTTGGGACGAGTACTCTTTGCAATACAAAAAGGGTGCTCAGTTTATTTTGAATTTTGTGATAAAGAACATTGTTTTGAATTTTCAAACGTGTGTGTGTCTGAAATTTGTATCCTTGAATTTTCGGGAGGTTCCTACCAGAGAGCCCGGCATAACACATAGTATACTGTGACTCACCTGGTCATAATCCAAAAATTCATTTTATTTCAAATGAAATTAAATTATTACAGTTAATAGGATATTTATTAATTTTCTCCTGGATTTTTAAAAAAGTCTTTCACCCAAAAGTCTGAGGCAGTTTGAAGCTTTAGATTCTTCATCTACAATCTATGTTGACCTATTGTCCAGATATCCTTTACTAGGTAATGTGCAAAAGAACCTACATTCATATTCAAAATGTTTAAAGGGAACAAATAATAATCAGCTCTCTATGTCACCATTAAGTAACAAAATGTTCTAGAATCAAACTTACCTTGGAGTTCCCAGAAATCTCTGTGATCTAAGTCGTTCAGCCATATAGAGAGAGACTGCTATTACTAGTAGCTCCATTTTTTCACTGTCTTTCAATCTGTGCCCTGGATTTCAAAACGAAAATTTCAAATGCATTATATGTATCACCATCTTATATTATATTCTATCTTATTATTACTACATTTTTTAATTAAAACAGGAATTGCTATGTGTTTGCAGACAATGGGCACATAAGGAATTTTAAAGCACTTCGCAACTTTTTATTTTGTTGTGAGCCGCCCAGTCTATGGAGAAGGGCGGCACAGAAATCAATCAATCAATCAATCAATCAATCAACAAACAAACAAACAAACAAAATTTATGAGAATTTTAAATCACTTTGTAGTTTATCATAATTTCTTGCCAGAAGATTGGCCAATTGCAAAACAAGGCTTATTCAAATAAGACACACCCTTTATAGAAGGCATAAGAAAGATGATCCCTCATCCCACTTTAATCTCACAAGGTGAGGACTACCATTCCAGGTTATCTTGTCTCTTCTTTGGGCAGGGTGCACAATTCTAAATATCTCACTTGTAGCCATTTTTTGTTTTCTAGGAGTGCCTAGGACAGTGGTGGCGAACCTATGGCACACCGTCGCCCCAGCACAGAGTTCGCCAGAGTTTGCCGATAGGGGCAGCCCTGGTTGGATCCAGCATCTCGCGGGGCAGCCTAGGGAGCAGGGTCCTCACCCTGGAAGAAATTGGGGGGGGGGGGGGTGAAGAGCCTGATGGAGCTGGAGATGCAGAAGCTGAGAACAATGTTAAACTAGACGGGACAGTTAATATCTTAAGAAATAAAACAAAATTCGTAGGCTGGAATATCAGCCGAAAGTAACAAAATAAAATTTAATGGAGACGTGTAATGTTCTTCACACGGAGAAGAAAAGATCAAATATTTATAAACTGGGGAAACTAATTGTATGAAATTAGAACCTGAAATAGATCTTAGAACAGCAGTTGATTGAAAATGGAATAGAAATTAGCCAGTGTGATATGGCTGCAAAGGCGGCTCGTACAATTTTGGCTCACATCCATGGATTTAATTTCCCAATCATTCCATTCTATTTTTTTTTCTGTTTTGATCAGATCCCACTTAAAATATTCTCTCTATTTCTGAGCATCACAATTTAAAGAGTTAGCATTAGGTTCAAGAAGAATTCAAAGAAATTAAAATACGTTCAAAAATGGGCATTCTGATTGTTGTGGTTAGCTCTGGCCCAGCTCCTGCCCCAAGGACTGTGGATGTGGGGGAGACATCCATATGCTGCAGGCCTGTTTTGCCCACGGTGGAATCTGCTAATGAAGGCTCCTCAGACCAAGAAGATATGAGTGACAGGGAGGAGGAGAGTGTGGCAGACAGCTCAGAAGGAGATCAATTATCTAGCTCCTCCTTGGATTCAGAACAAGAGTTAATGATACAGCCACGCATGTGGAGAGCGATGCATAGTCAACGAAGCGGTGGAAGTGATGTGCCGGTGCCTGGAGGCTGTTGGGGCCTGATGGGTGTCAACAGACTCAAACTCAACCCGGATAAGACGGAGGAGTGGCTGTGGGTTTTGCCTCCCAAGGACAATTCCATCTGTCCGTCCATTACCCTGGGGGGGGAATTATTGACCCCCTCAGAGAGGGTCCGCAACTTGGGCGTCCTCCTCGATCCACAGCTCACATTAGAAAACCATCTCTCAGCTGTGGCGAGGGGGGCGTTTGCCCAGGTTCGCCTGGTGCACCAGTTGCGGCCCTATCTGGACCGGGACTCATTGCTCACAGTCACTCATGCCCTCATCACCTCGAGGTTCGACTACTGTAATGCTCTCTACATGGGGCTACCTTTGAAAAGTGTTCGGAAACTTCAGATCGTGCAGAATGCAGCTGCGAGAGCAATCATGGGCTTACCTAGGTACGCCCATGTTTCACCATCACTCCGCAGTCTGCATTGGCTGCCGATCAATTTCCGGTCACAATTCAAAGTGTTGGTTATGACCTTTAAAGCCCTTCATGGCATCGGACCAGAATATCTCCGAGACCGCCTCCTGCCGCACGAATCCCAGCGACCGATTAGGTCCCACAGAGTGGGCCTTCTCCGGGTTCCGTCAACTAAACAATGCCGGTTGGCGGGTCCCAGGGGAAGAGCCTTCTCTGTGGCGGCGGCGGCTCTCTGGAACCAACTCACCCCGGAGATTAGAACTGCCCCTACTCTTCCTGCCTTCCGAAAACTCCTTAAGACTCACCTTTGCCGTCAGGCATGGGGAAACTAAACATCTCCCCTGGGCATGTTAATTTATACATGGTATGCTTGTGTGTGTGTTTGCTACTACGTGGGGTTTTTCTTAAATCGTTAAATATTTTAATTAATTGGATTGTTGTGACTGTTTTTACTTGTTGTGAGCCGCCCCGAGTCTTCGGAGAGGGGCGGCATACAAGTCCAAGTAATAAATAAATAAATAAATAGGCAACAACAACTGAGAGATTATTATCAAAGAAAATGAGGCCACCTGTGGTTGGGTGGGGCTGTGGCAATTAGTGAGGCTGCTATAAATAGCAGCCTGTGGGTTTGGCCATTGTGAAGGATTATCTGATCCTTGTGTTTCGTGACTGCTTTACTGACTTTGACTTTTTGTGTGCTGATTGTTCCCTGCTTTGAAACTAAACCAGAGCAAAGTGTGTTTCACTTTGTGAAAGAAGAAGGACTGTGAATTGCCTCCCAGCTGCAAGCTAAGTATCACAGAACTGATAAGGGACTTGTACAAATTAGCAGTTTGGTTGGAGACGCGTGCTCTTTGCTATACACAAAGAGGGCTTAGTTTAAGTGAATTTTCATTAGAAAGAACATTGTTTTGAATTTTCAAACGTGTGTGTGTGTGAAATTTGTACCTGTGAATTTTTGGGAGGAGTCTACCAGAGAGCCCGACAGAACACTGATAAAAGTAATGGGTATGTTTAGATTGAGGACAGGTAACTGAGAGGTTAGGGTTAGGAGGATTAGGGAGTGCATTAGGGCATATGGAAGACTATCACATAGAAATAAAGGCAACACATGTATTTTTTTTCCTTCCAAAGTAGAAATCACAGACTAATAGAGAAATGGGAAGATGGGAACAGTATTATTAACAGTAATACTGGTATCAGATCAAGAGTAATTAACCAGAGAAATTAAGGGCTCTATTCTGATGGTTTCATTTAATTTCATTTATTTGTTTGTTTATTTAGCAGTGTTTCAATATTTATTTCCTGACTGAGAGTTATATTTCTGATATTAATCCTCAAACAATGTGCAACAATTAGGTTCTATGCAGGTGCATATAAAATGGCGGTAGGTAAAGCAAGTAGGATGCTTGGCTGCATAGCTATAGGTATAACAAGCAGGAAGAGGGAGATTGTGATCCCCTTATATAGAGCGCTGGTGAGACCACATTTGGAATACTGTGTTCAGTTCTGGAGACCTCAGCTACAAAAAGATATTGACAAAATTGAACGGGTCCAAAGACGGGCTACAAGAATGGTGGAAGGTCTTAAGCATAAAACGTATCAGGAAATACTTAATGAACTCAGTCTGTATAGTCTGGAGGACAGAAGGAAAAGGGGGGACATGATCGAAACATTTAAATATGTTAAAGGGTTAAATAAGGTTCAGGAGGGAAGTGTTTTTAATAGGAAAGTGAACACAAGAAGAAGGGGACACAATCTGAAGTTAGTTGGGGGAAAGATCAAAAGCAACATGAGAAAATATTATTTTACTGAAAGAGTAGTAGATCCTTGGAACAAACTTCCAGCAGACGTGGTTGGTAAATCCACAGTAATTGAATTTAAACATGCCTGGGATAAACATATATCCATTCTAAGATAAAATACAGAAAATAGTATAAGGGCAGATTAGATGGACCATGAGGTCTTTTTCTGCCGTCAGTCTTCTATGTTTCTGTTTCTATGAGGCATGTGGTAACTAATCTGGTCAAGCATTGTCACCTGGATAACAGAGTGGAAGTCCGGAGGTGGGGTTTCCCATGGAGGGGAGCCTCAGGGGAATCCCAGCAGCGCAAAAATGGGCGCTTGGGCTGGCAAAATGGGTGAATTTTGGGCTTGCACGCATTGATCGCTTTTCCATTGATTCCTATGGGAAACATTGTTTCGTCTTACAAACTTTTCACCTTACGAACCTCGTCCCGGAACCAATTAAGTTCGTAAGACAAGGTATCACTGTATACATATAACATATCTTATATGTATATTTTTTGGTTCCTTAATAGCTGTCATGACATGTCAAATGTTTATTACAGTCAAAGACCAGTACAATTAAAAATATTCAATGGGTATCTAGTTTAAAGTTCTAAAATAAAATAATAACAAATAACAAATAAAATCTATGTTGAAATCATAATTTAGCATCCTGTCTGTCAACTGTACATAAAGAACACAGCTTAAGCTATAATATAATAGTAGTCCTTAAACTGTGAAGGCCTGTAGTCATTATCTGTAGACATTAAAAAGCAAGAAGGTGATAACACCAAAAGATTTGGTACATTGTGTAAAATAGCTATAATGGATTATTCATCAGGTTCCTTAGAATCTTTAGTGCTGCTGCGCAGCATCTAGTTATCTGTGCTGTGACTACAATCCATCCATCTTTAGATAAAAGGTGATAAACAGTGAAGATAAACGATGTCTGAACGGACAGGATATCTATTAATCAGGAAGATAAATTTTGTTTGAATGTATCTATAAAAATAACAGCAGAGAAGGATATGCCCAGAGTTTTCCCCATCTCTACAGAATCACAGGGATAGACCCTTTCAACCAGGATGGCCAATAGAAGTGTAGGATATCCTGCAAGTCTTTCCATTGATTCTGGCTATGATAATGAGCAGGGGTGAAAGTATATCTAGATTCTACATATAGAATCTGGAAGCGGAACTCAAAGTCTGTTTGCCTCTCTATATCCTCTACCTCTGGGTTGTTTTGCCTGAAGATTTTGAGTATTGAGGATGAATAAAAGCCTGATTTAACAAAGTTGGACTCAAAAGCCTTGATCCATGAAGATAATTTTGTTTAAACCAACATATGATGAAGGCCTCTTCCACTTATTTATTCAAAAATAGGCTAGTTTACCAAAAAAAATCTCTATCAATACTAGTACAATATTTTGGATGAGTTGGACATTTCAGAAAAGAAAAAGAAGAGAAAGTCTTCATTTGCTTCAAGTACATGGAATTTTATTGCTTATAGGCAAGAAATTCTATAGCTGTAGAGCTGCAGCTCTCATTCTTCGATGGTTAACAAGTAAATAATTCTACTCTTCCCTTTTCTATGTTAATGTTTTGTGCTGATAAAAAGGAACATGTTTACTTGAAAATTAGTCTGAATATGTGTCAAGTATTTCACTCCAAGTAAAAAAAATAATTAAAAATTGCCAGCAGAGGTTAATAGGAAAGCTGTCAAGACATTTCATAGAATTAAAATACATTGTTAAAAAGCAATATTTATTTCATTGAACCTTGAATTGCAAAAATCTTATTTCCCTCCCAACACATGTGCACTTTGTATTATCCAAGCTTATCAGCTTAACTACCATAAGCAGGAATTGTAGTTCAAGCATAAAAAGAATAGAATTGACTTTAAAGTTTTTAACTTGATAAAAAAGCAAGGATAATAAAATTATATTTTAAATTGACAATTCAGTTTGTGTCAATGGGAAACAGGATCTCCCACGCTCAAAACCGAATGCAAGTACTTTATGGTTTCTCATATTCCTTTATTCCTATGGTTAATGGAAGAATTAAATGGAATCACACTAAATGCTCACTAGACATAAAAGGCTGTATTATTTGGAAATTCAATGATGTAAATTTTATTTTTCAGAATCAAGTTTTTGAACTCATAGAACATAGCATAAATCCATTTCAAGCAGTAGTACGCCACTTAAAGAGTTTGTTAAAATGAGTAAAATAAAGCAAGGATTTTCTTCCTCCTTTTGAAAAACACACAGACTTTGTTATGCAAAAATCAGGCCTTTTCCAAATGTGTTTTACTTTACAACATGGTCACGTTATTAGACTGTTAACATCTATTTGAATCCCCTTCAATGTTAACAAAACTTTAATTTAACCAGATTAAAACTCAAAAATTAGAAGTTAAGAAAGAAGACTCTATAAAATTAGAAACTTTTTTGTGAAGGGAGCGGAGGGAGAGAGGAAGGGAGGGAAGGAGAGTGTGTTGTTTTCGTAGATTTTCACGGGTATAGGTATGTATTTGGTGTGTTCGGGTTTTTCCCCATCTATTGAAAGTGTTTTTGTGACATTTCGACGAGATCACACTCATCTACAGCTCAAAGCCCAGGACACGCCTGAAGATGATGAATGTGATCTTGTCAAAAGGTCACAATAGCACTCTCGATACATGGGGGGAAACCCGAACATTCCAAACAGGTAGGTAGGTAGGTTGTAGGTTGAGGGAGGAGGGAGGGAGGAGGGAGGGAAGGAAGAAGGAAGGAAGGAGAAGGAAGGAAAAGGAAGGAGAAGGAGGAAAAGGAAGGAAGGAAAAGGAAGGAAGGGAGAAAAGGAAGGGAGGAAAAGGAAGGAAGGAAGGAAAAGGAAGGAAAAGGAAGGAAGAAAGGAAGGAAAAGGAAGGAAGGAAGGAAAAGAAGGAAAAGGAAGGAAAAGGAAGGAAGGAAAAGGAAGGAAAAGGAAGGAAAAGGAAGGAAGGAAGGAAAAGGAAGGAAAAGGAAGGAAAAGGAAGGAAGAAAGGAAGGAAGGGGAAGGAAAAGGAAGGAAAAGGAAGGAAGGAAGGAAGGAAGGAAAAGGAAGAAGGAAGGAAAAGGAAGGAAAAGGAAGGAAGGAAGGAAGGAAGGAAAAGGAAGGAAGGAAAAGGAAGGAAAAGGAAGGAAGGAAAAGGAAGGAAAAGGAAGGAAAAGGAAGGAAGGAAGGAAAAGGAAGGAAGGAAGGAAGGAAAAGGAAGGAAGGAAAAGGAAGGAAAAGGATGGAAAAGGAAGGAAAAGGAAAGAAAAGGAAGGAAGGAAAAGGAAGGAAGGAAGGAAAAGGAAGGAAAAGGAAGGAAAAGGAAGGAAGGAAGAGAAGGAAGGAAAAGGAAGGAAGGAAAAGGAAGGAAGGAAGGAAGGAAGGAAGGAAGAAAGGAAGGAAGGAAGGAAGGCTATTTCACATATTTAGTTCCAAGAGAGTTCTCCTTCACCTTTGAAGCCTTCAGTATACACCTCAGGAAGAAACTTTGTGCTGATGTCTCCCTGGATAAAGCGTGGATGCTTTATTACTTCACGTAGCAATGCTATATTATGAGTAACACCTGAAAATAAAACATTTACACCCATTAGATTAGCAGACAGAGAACATACACTAAATGATATTTGAATTGACAAGTCAAAACATTCCCTCCATACACACACAAAATCTCTAGATGAGAAATCCCTGAATAAATGAGCTTTAATGTCAATAGTGTTTAATGTCAATAACAGTATTTAATATAATGGTATAGTGGGCTAGAAATCACAAAACAGTGAGCTTTATCCCCACCTTAGTTACATCCAAATTGGGTGATCATGGGCCAGTCACTCTCACTCCTAAACAGAACTGAGATAACTTCCCCAGGCCTATACTGTTTCTGTATGGTATGTTGTGTGTATGTTTTCTTAAATTATGGGTTTTTAGTTTTAATTATTAGATTTGTATTGTACATTGTTTTTTCTATTACTGTTGTGAGCCGCCCAGAGTCTAGGAAAGGGGTGGCATACAAATGTAATTAATATTATTTATTATTTATTTATTAATCAGATTTGTATGCCGCCCCTCTCCGCAGACTCGGGGCGGCTCACAGCAATAATAATACAATGTAAACAAATCTAATATTTAAGTTAATTTTAAAAACCCCAATTTAGAAACCAATCATACATACTAGCATACCATGCACAAATTTTATAAGCCTAGGGGGAGGGAAAATGTCAATTCCCCCATGCCTGACGACAGAGGTGGGTTTTAAGGAGCTTACGAAAGGCGAGGAGGGTGGGGGCAACTCTGATATCTGAGGGGAGTTGGTTCCAAAGGGTCAGGGCCGCCACAGAGAAGGCTCTTCCCCTGGGTCCCGCCAAACGACATTGTTTAGTTGACGGGACCTGGAGAAGGCCAACTCTGTGGGACCTAACTGGTCGCTGGGATTCGTGCGGCAGAAGGCGGTCCCGGAGATATTCTGGTCCGGTGCCATAAAGGGCTTTAGAGGTCATAACCAACACTTTGAATTGTGACCAGAAACTGATCGGCAACCAATGCAGAATAATAATAATAATAATAATAATAATAATAATAATAATAATAATAAACAGGCAACAATGGCAAACCACTTTTGAAAAAATTTTGACAAGAAAACTTCAGGAACTTCTTCAATTGCCACGAGTCAAAAACTAACTTGAAAGCACCCCCCACCCTCAAAATTGTGAAACTGCAGAGAAGCTGCAGCTGTGCATGGACGGGATCTAGGTTGTGTGCAAAACCATCCCCCTCATCGTCATCTGGTCTGTGGAAAAAACTGTCTTTTCCTGAAAATCGTCCCTGGTGGGGAAAAGCTTGGGACCACTGAACTATGGATTCAAGGGACCCTTCTCCACAAGAGCACATCTTAAGTTTAGGAGGAAATATTTTATAATTGTCCTCAAGAACTTCTGTCCTAGACACTGGAATATGCTAATGTTAGTGCTATTTGGAATTTGGGGGAATTACTGGTATACTTAATGTTCACTTATTCAATGAATGGAATTACAAGATGACTTTCAATAGCAATACAGGTAGTCCTTGACTTACGACCACAATTGAGCCCAAATTTCTGTTGTTAACTGAGATATATATGATGAGTTTTGCCACGTTTCATGAGCTTTCTTGCCATAAAGCCCATGTTACTCCAACACTCCACAGTCTGCATTGGTTGCCGATCGGTTTCCAGTCACAATTCAAAGTGTTGGTTATGACCTATAAAGCCCCTTCATGGCATCGGACCAGAATATCTCCGGGACCGCCTTCTGCCGCACGAATCCCAGCGACCAGTTAGGTCCCACAGAGTTGGCCTTCTCCGGGTCCCGTCAACTAAACAATGTCGTCTGGCGGGACCCAGGGGAAGAGCCTTCTCTGTGGCGGCCCCGACCCTCTGAAACCAACTCCCCCCAGATATCAGAGTTGCCCCTACCCTCCTTGCCTTTCGCAAGCTTCTCAAAACCCACCTCTGTTGTCAGGCATGGGGGAATTGAAATTTTCCCTTCCCCTAGGCTTATGGAATTTATACATGGTATGTTTGTATGTATGATTGGTTCTTTAAATTGGGGTTTTTTAAGATTATTTTTAATATTAGATTTGTTTACATTGTCTTTTTATTGTTGTTAGCCGCCCCGAGTCTGCGGAGAGGGGCGGCATACAAATCTAACAAATAAATAAATAAAATAAAATAAATAATTAAGGGAGTCTCTGTAGTTGAATAAATAGGTTACCTATTTATTCAAGTGACCTATTTATTCAAATGAATCTGGCTTCCCCCTTGACTTTTGTCACAAGGTCTCAAAAGGTGATCACATGACTTTGGGACACATCAATGGTTAGAAGCATAAACGAATTGCCAAGAATCTGAAATTTGATTATGTGATCAATGGGGACGCTGCAAAAATCATAACTATGAAAAACAGCCCAAAATCACTTTTTTTCATTGCCCTTGTAACTTTGACCGGTCGCTACCTGTATTATAAAAATGCTTCGATAATATAAATTAATTATCTGAGCATATGTTTTTCTTTTGCCCAAATCTGGATGCTTAACCGACTGAGAAAATTTAGAACTTCAGTTCTCAACCAGAGAGTTTTCATACCCAAGACTTCAGAAATTTCAGCGCATGATTTGCAGTTTAGCTTGACCCCAGTGAGAGTTCACAAGATGTCCCCCATATGTGTGAATAACTATGAGGCTACAGAAACATGGACCCCTATTGGAGTTCACCCTTGGTTACCTGCTGCTTGAAAAACATCAGCCAGACATTATCCCTACATTCTCAAAGGATCAAGCAAAGGCCAGCCTATATGCACACTGAACTATACATTCATCCTTCAATGATATTTCCTCCTGTACTTTAAAAAAAAACACTTAATAATCCAAGCAACTGAGACTAAAATCACAAAACTAGATAGACCGACAGACACGAGCACAGACAAACAGACATTGATGGGGGAAAAAGTGTTACCAGTTTTGATTTTGCTCCAAAGTGAAAACATGGTTAGAATTAGCTCAACATCTTTCATTGCACTTTTAGAATTAAACTTCTCTCTCTTTTTTTAATACATATTTCTTAATTCTAAAAAAGATTTTTTTAAAAAAAACACACAGGACATTTTCATCCATTTTTAGATCAGGCAACATAGTGACCAAGAGTATTTTGGCACTACACTTTGCTCATATTCTTTCAGCAGCTAATTCCAGGCACAATTCCAATGACATATCAACTGCCTAACAATAGCAAACTCCAAAGTTCTGCATAATTTTCCTCTAGTTATTTCATATTAAACAGGAAAGCCAAGCAACCCTGTAGTAGCATCATATATCAAAGAAAGAAAGGCTACTAGTATCTCTATCTGTTCCTCCTTTTGCAGTTCTTTTCTCAACCCTGCAGCTTAAATTGATAATTGGCAATTTGTAAGCAAAGTTTCTCCTGAAAAATGTCTCATCACTTTAGGCTTTGTGGCATACGATAAAATAAAAATGAAAAGCAGAAAAGTCAAAGGTATAAACTTCTTGTCTTCAGCTAAATAAATACAGTATTACATTTTACTGTTTAAACAGAATTGGAACTGATCAATTGCAATTTTTAATAAATTAATTTTTAATAAATTAGAAATTGCAATTTATTATCAGGTTTAAATATTGGAGTAAAATAATTTGAATGGGCGTCCCATATGCCATTTATCATCATAGTCTACATAATGACAAGGATACTGTAGAAAAAGATACAGAAATTGTAAGAACATGGTGATCCGAGACATAGAATTTAATTAGTAAAATTGAGAATAAACTGCCTGTGGCACCTCATCATTCATGAGAAACATTATTCAATATAAATATTTACTGACACTAAACATATTCTGCGTTGATTAGTCCTTTTTACATTATTAAGCTTCTGTCAACTTGACATTCGCAAAAACACAAATTTGCATTTTTCCATGTAAATTTAATTGGCGTCCTATGTCTTGCCGTAGATAAACAATTCAATATATTTAACTTGCTGAGAATTTTAATTGAGTTAAGTGAAATCGAAAGAACTTCATTCACACAGTTTTCAGTTGTGAAAAGAGAAAACATCCACTTTTCGGAGCAACTTAAAACAGTATAATGATAATTGAGGACTGCTACTTTGAAAGACTATCTTAAAAGGGCATGTTTAATAAATATTTTGTTTTATTTAAATAGCACTAAAGAGAAAAGGCAGAAAATTAAAATCTACTACATAACATTTCGTGAAAATGATTATGAAAAATAGATGGAAAATAATTATTCCAAAAATATTAAAATACAGTTCTTTCAAACACTGCATAGAAACATAGAAACATAGAAGTCTGATGGCAGAAACAGACCTCATGGTCCATCTAGTCTGCCCTTATACTATTTTCTGTATTTTATCTTAGGATGGATATATGTTTATCCCAGGCATGTTTAAATTCAGTTACTGTGGATTTATCTACCACGTCTGCTGAAAGTTTGTTCCAAGGATCTACTACTCTTTCAGTAAAATAATATTTTCTCATGTTGCTTTTGATCTTTCCCCCAACTAACTTCAGATTGTGCCCCCTTGTTCTTGTGTTCACTTTCCTATTAAAAACACTTCCCTCCTGAACCTTATTTAACCCTTTAATATATTTAAATGTTTCGATCATGTCCCCCCTTTTCCTTCTGTCCTCCAGACTATACAGATTGAGTTCATTAAGTCTTTCCTGATACGTTTTATGCTTAAGACCTTCCACCATTCTTGTAGCCCGTCTTTAGACTTGTTCAATTTTGTCAATATCTTTTTATAGGTGAGGTCTCCAGAACTGAACACAGTATTCCAAATGTGGTCTCACCAGCGCTCTATATAGTGGGATCACAATCTCCCTCTTCCTGCTTGTTATACCTCTAGCTATGCAGCCAAGCATCCTACTTGCTTTCCCTACCGCCTGACTGCACTGTTCACCCATTTTGTGTGTCAGCTGTGTCAACTTGGTCAGTCAGAAAAGGAACTCTTGTCTCCATTCCTAATGAATGAATACTTTACTAAAAGCCAAGTAGTTATAGCATAGAAAAGCCGAATCTGATTTTTCATGTCCAAAGCATTTGGTTAACTCTTCCCTTTCCCCCACCTTTCCCCCTGGATAGTCTCCCCTTGCCCAATTATATTCAAACAAATTGTTTTGGTAACAGTCCTTGGCTTGGTAAGCTGGAATATGTTGCATTTCATGATGTGACCTTGGATCAGCCAATGGCCTACGGGCAATATTTACAAAGGCAATGTACCTAATTGTCCTATTGCATGCTATGTGGTGCCACCTTGTTATGATTGATCGCTACAACAATAAAATTTATTTATACTACTTTGTCTTAAATTTCATAGTCCTAGAGAGAGAGAAAAATAAAGATGCAAGAAACATGTACATTATCCTCAGCACCTTGTAATAAATAGAATAGAATATAATTTTATTGGCCAAGTGTGATTGGACACACAAGGAATTTGTCTTGGTGCATATGCTCTCAGCGTACATAAAATAAAATATACATTTGTCAAGAATCATGTGGTACAACACTTAATGATTGTCATAGGGGTCAAATAAGCAATGAAGAAGCAATATTAATAAAAATCTTAGGATATAAGCAACAAGTTACAGTAATACAGTCAACATGGGAGGAAATGGGTGAAAGGAATGATGAGAAAAACTAGTAGAATAGAAGTGCAGATTTAGTACAAAGTCTGACAGTGTTGAGGGAATTATTTGTTTAGTAGAGTGATGACGTTTATGTGTATTATATGCTACTACTATTGTTAGTGCATAAATAATAATTAAAAAATATTGTAGTATGCTAAATTTTTAAATCAGGCTGTTGTTGAATTGTATCTAGACAGGCATCTACCATTTCATTTCATTTTTTTTCACATTTTTCCTAGTTCTTCACATAAATACACACTTTTCAATTCTAATTATCCATCTCAACTGCAATACAGTGAACAGCAGAACAGTATGCTGCCACTGAGAAGATTTGACTTAATAACTTCAATGGCTTTTTAACTCTGTTCATCTTTGTAATCTGCTTGTAGATGCATGTGGCATTAATAAGCCAGGTTGTGGTAGGATGGAACTGTGATCAATTACACCTCTAAATCACTTTAAGCAAACGTCACAAGCCAACTTTGGCCTAGCAGGAGATTCCCAATACGTTTGGAGAACACAGGAAAGAAAAAGACTGAAACATTTTGAAACTCTTTCATAAAGTGCTTGAAAAAGAAATGGGAGAATGACAAATTTCAAAGCTAGAATAGAATAGAATAGAATAGAACAGAACAGAACATAATTTTATTGGCCAAGTGTGATTGGACACACAAGGAATTTGCCTTGGTGCATATGCTCTCAGTGTACATAAAAGATACATTCGTTGAGAATCATAAGGTACAACATTTAATGATAGTCTGGGTACAAATAAGCAATCCGATCATATTAGAAATCAATCAATATAAATTGTAAGGATAAAAGCAACAAAGTTACAGTCATACAGTCATTAGTCGGAGAAGATTAGGTGATGGGAATGATGAGATCAGCAATAGTAGTGCAAACCTAGTAAGTACAGTGAACCCTCGATTTTCGCAGGTTCAAACTTCACCGAAAGTCTATACCACGGTTTTTCAAAAATATTAATTAAAAAATACTTTGGGGGTTTTTTCCCTTTACCACAGTTTTTCCCACCCGATGACGTCATATGTCATCGCCAAACTTTTGTCTGCCTTTAATAAATATTTTTTAATAAACTTTAATAAATATACATGGTGAGTAATAATCTAAATGATTGCTAAGGGAATGGAAAATTGCAATTTAGGGGTTTAAAGTGTTAAGGGAAGACTTGTGATACTGTTCATAGCCAAAAATAGTGTATTTACTTCCGCATCTCTACTTCGCGAAAATTCGACTTTCGCGGGCGGTCTCAGAATGCATCCCCCCGAAAAGCGAGGGAACACTGTAAATACTTTGACAGTATTGAAGGAATTATCCGTTTTGCAGTGATACAGTAGTTGTCTTGGTGCACAGTGCTCTATAGTGTCGTTTTGAGGGTAGCAGTGGAAACAGTTTGTGTCCAGGATGTGATGGATCTGTAAATATTTTCACCGCCCACTTTTTGATTCGTGCAGTATGCAGGTCCTCAATGGAAGGCAGGTTGGTAGCAATTGCTTTTTCTGCAGTTCTGATTATCCTCTGACGTCTGTGTCTGTCTTGTTGGATTGCAGAACCAAAGTAGACAGTTACAGAGGTGCAGATGACAGATTCGATAATTCCTCTGTGGAACTGTATCAGCAGCTCCTTGGGCACTTGGAGTTTTCTGAGTTGGCTCAGAAAGAACATAGTGCTTTAGATGTACTTCCCAATTAAAAGTTCTTTTATTTTCTTCCATAAATATGAATGCTGGAAAGAATATTTGGCTGGTATGAACAGGAAGATAGTGTCATACAGATAACTGCAGCTAAAATATTTAATCAAAAATACTGATTCACTCAAATAATTTGTTATAGGTAACACATGTATTGTATGCCCAAACAAGCAAACAAGTACATGTCTATGGAGATACTCAGTCATCCAGATCATGATTGTCCCAAACTTGCTTTTTCAAGAAGCAATTGGACTTTCTAGTTTTTCTTTGAAGACTTCGCTTCTCATCCAAGAAGCTGCTACCCAACTCAGTTTCAGTGACTCAAGACACCTTACAAATATAAAATCCTAAATACAGTGATACCTTGTCTTACAAACTTAATTGGTTCTGGGATGAGGTTCTTAAGGTGAAAAAATTGTAAGACGAAACAATGTTTCCCATAGGGATCAATGGAAAAGCGATTAATGCGTGCAAGCCCAAAACTCACCCCTTTTGCCAGCCGAAGCCCCCGTTTTTGTGCTGCTGGGATTCCTATGAGCCTCCCCTCCATGGGAAACCCCACCTCCGGACTTCTGTGTTTTTGTGATGCTGCAAGGAAACCCCAGCAGGAGAATCCCAGCATCACAAAATCGTTTTTGCTTCGCTGGCAACGGAAGTCCGGAGGTGGGTTTTCCCAGTGAAGGGAGCATCAGTGAAATCGCAGCATCGCAAAAACACCGAAGTCCTCGAAACCCCACCTCCGGACCTCTGTGTTTTTGCGATGCTGCGATTTCACTGAGGCTCCCCTCGCTGGGAAACCCCACCTCCGGACTTCTGTGTTTTTATGATGCTGCAGGGGGATCCCAGCAGGGGGATCCCAGCAGCGCAAAAATGGGTGCTTCAGAAGTCTGGAGGCGGGGCATCCCAGCAGCGGTGGTGGGTTTGTAAGGTGAAAATAGTTTGTAAGAAGAGGCAAAAAAATCTTAAACCCTTAAATCTCAAAAAGTTTGTATGATGAGGCGTTTGTAAGATGAGGTATCACTGTACTAAAATTAAGAAGTCTTGAGGGATTTCTGAAATGGGATGGACTTGACCCACCATGGAGAATGTTCCATAAATCCAGCACCCTTCCTGAAAAGGTCCATCTCCTCATGCTCACCAAATCTAACTCCCTAAGAGCAAATCATATCGAGAAAACATGAGCATAGAATAAATATGCTCTTTCAAGAGTTAAGACTCTTTTGCCTTTTTATTCATTTGCCTTTTTATTCCAGGAGAGTAAAAGTCCCTATCCATCTCAACTTCATGTACTTATGACCATAGTTCCCTCTAAGCTGAGCAGTGAGCAATCGCTCACTTAAAAATCATAATCAACTCAGAGTTTTCCAAACCTGCCCAGAAGCCCAGAGGGAAAGAGTGAGAGGGAAGGAGAGAGAGAGGAAGAGAGGAAGAGAGAGAAACAGATAGAAAAAAGAGAGGAAGGAAAAGAGAAAGAAAAAGAATGGGAGTAAAGAAGAGAGAAAGAAAATCAAAATCTAGTTTGAAACTAGCTCAACTATTTAAGTGGCATTTTGATATTGATAGAGTTGCCCTATTATGAGCTCACTGTTATAGACACACAGTACAGTATTTTATTTTGAAATTCTCTGAGGCAAAACGGTGGGTTTTTTATTTGTTTGTTTGTTTGTTTGTTTGTTTATTTATTATTTCTGTGCCGCCCAGTCCCAAAGGGACTGCCGCTCAGACACTATACTTTTCCGCCCACCCCCCAAAAAAATTAGAAGGAACACTGCTTATGACAATGATCAAGATATACAAAATTTAAGTCCATTATTTCTAATAGGTTCTATGATGATGAAATGATTTATCATTCATTTATTTGCATGGATTACATGCAAACTCCCTACAAATTAAATTGTATCAGGTTTAGGATTAAGCAGGAAGACTGATACTACTGCTAAGCATTATTACATATGTATAATAATTCCTATGCCATTAATTCTGATTAAGGGTTAAGGCTTTTCCCCCAATTGGGGATTTTTCGGAATTAATGTTCAAGCTTGAGCCTTGTAAAAAACAGTTCTAACTAAAATAAAAACATTATTCCTTGTTACAAGTAGTTAGTTTTTTAATAGACTCCAATTATATTAATTAATCTATGCCCAAAGCTGCATTCTATACTTTTTTCTTCTGACAACTGAAATAACGAGAAAAGGAGGGATGACAATTTTTCACAACAGGCAACGAGTGATACTTGCTGTTTATTGAATTTCTAGGCCACCAGGAGTTTTCAGTATATTTATTGTGGAAATAGAAATTTTAAATAAACTTCTTAGTCTGTCTTTTCTTTAAGGATCTAATGGCTGGTTTGCTTGTTGCTTTGGATTCAGGTTGCTTACCATGTACTGTACATCTGATATATAAACCCATTTATAAACAATATGATAATAAGATGATTGGTACGTATTACTGAGAATTGGTTGGGTAACAAGAAGGATGTTTGTAGATCGTTGGAAATTTTTCATTCGGAATTCCAGACCCTCCAGCAGATGTGATCCAAGATCAGGAATGGAAGTAGCAACAATTGCTGCAGTGATCAGATCTATCACTTCAACTTAAGGATAGTAATACTGTTCCAGTGGTGTAACATCTGGCAATAGTTATCAAGGGCTCATGTGATTTTATAAATACCAAAGAAACAGGCTTTTTCTGTAAGATGAACTCTATAAAACCCTATATAAAGCTTAGGAATGAATTCCAAATGGAATCTTCTCTATGAAAATATGTAAGAAAAGAACATTTACAGCCCTGTCTCTGCAAATCAAGGGACCAAGTGTTTTTTTTTATACATGTTGGTTATTGGTGTTAAAGTTATCTCCTCCCTGAGAAATATTTATTACTTAATCTCAGCTTTTCTTTTTTCTTTTTAAAATAGTTTTATTTTAGTTTAAGTATATATAAAAAGATATATAAAAAAGAAATAGAACTTCACAACCCTTATAGATTATATTTTTTTCAAAACAATATTATTATAATAATTTATTTAATAATGCCATCATTCATCATTTTAACCATTGTCTATCCACTGCAGGATGGAGACCTCTTTCACATGTTTCCAACCAATACAGTCTTGAGCTTTCTTTTGCAAGTGCTGATGTCATAACTCCATCTTCTTTTAGATTTCTTTTGTGGATGCTTTTAATCAAGTGGAATCCATTCTATGACTGCCTTGGTCCACCTATCATCAGGTAGACCATTAATGGAACAGCTTGTTAAATGTGGTTGGAGGCTTTGGCAAGCCAAGCATAATTTTCAAGAACAACATCCCACTATGCCTGAAAAGTTTTTGATCAGTCTGTGCTATGTGCTCTAACATATGTCTGTAACACTAATCTCACAATCAATACAAAAGCTACAAGTGGCATAAAGATTTGTGGAAAGATACATGTTCGGCATTACAAGACTAAACAGAAAGACTGCACATCAATGAGAGGATGCCATCAAGAGAGTAACAGAATTAAAATGGAAATGGGCTGGTCACATAGCAAGAAGAAATGATGGCACCTGGACAAGGTAGTCATTTAATAATATACTGTATTTCATAATATTAATTGTTACAACTTACACAGATTTTGAAATATAAAAAGGTAAAAAATTAGAAGTATCTATGATGATTGAACGGGTCCAAAGACGGGCTACAAGAATGGTGGAAGGTCTTAAGCATAAAACATATCAGGAAAGACTTAATGAACTCAATCTGTATAGTCTGGAGGACAGAAGGAAAAGGGGGGACATGATCGAAACATTTAAATATGTCAAAGGGTTAAATAAGGTCCAGGAGGGAAGTGTTTTTAATAGGAAAGTGAACACACGAAGAAGGGGGACACAATCTGAAGTTAGTTGGGGGAATGATCAAAGGCAACATGAGAAAATATTATTTTACTGAAAGAGTAGTAGATCCTTGGAACAAACTTCCAGCAGACGTGGTTGGTTAATCCACAGTAACTGAATTTAAACATGCCTGGGATAAACATATATCCATTGTAAGATAAAATACAGAAAATAGTATAAGGGCAGACTAGATGGACCATGAGGTCTTTTTCTGCCGTCAGTCTTCTATGTTTCTATGTTTCTATGATGGTGGTGGTGGTGCTGGTGGTGCTGGTGGTGATGATGATGATGATGATGATGATGATGATGATGATGATGATAATAATAATAATAATAATACCTATATAACGGCTCAGTCTTGGAAGATGGTTAGTATGTAAACATGTAAGTAAGTACAGGTGCTCTTCAATTTATGACAGCGGAGGTGAAAATTTCCATTGCTAAGCAATGGATGAAAAAGTCACTTTTTTCAGTGTCATTGCAACATCAATCACTAAAGAAATGTTTGTAAGTTGAGGTACCTGTATATATATTCATTCCTAACGAGCCCATTTATATTATACACAAGATAATTTTCAGGCTAAAACTCTGAACCCAAATATTGAACATTTCCTAAAATAAGAATTCTGCAAGTAATAAACAGCTAGGGGTTTCATTTTATTTCATTTTATTGGATTTGTATGCCGCCCCTTTCCGTAGACTCGGGGCGGCTAACAACAGTGGTAAAAACAACATGCGACAATCCAATACTAAAGAAGCTAAAAACCCTTATTTTAAAACCAATCATACATACGAACGTACCATACATAAATTGTGGAAGCCTAGGGGGAAAGAATATCTTAATTCCCCCATGCCTGACGACAGAGGTGGGTTTTAAGAAGCTTGCGAAAGGCAAGAAGGGTGGGGGCTATTCTAATCTCTGGGGGGGAGTTGGTTCCAGAGGGCCGGGGCCACCACAGAGAAGGCTCTTCCCCTGGGCCCTGCCAACCGACATTGTTTAGTTGACGGGACCCGGAGAAGGCCCACTCTGTGGGACCTAACTGGTCACTGGGATTCGTGTGGCAGAAGGCGGTCCCGGAGATAACGTGGCCCGGTGCCATGAAGGGCTTTATAGGTCATAACCAACACTTTGAATTGTGACCGGAAAGTGATCGGCAACCAATGCAGACTGCGGAGTGTTGGTGTGACATGGGTATATTTAGGGAAGCCCATGATTGCTCTCACAGCTGCATTCTGCACGATCTGAAGTTTCCGAACAGTTTTCAAAGGTAGCCCCATGTAGAGAGCGTTACAGTAGTCGAACCTTGAGGTGATGAGGGCATGAGTGACTGTGAGCAGTGACTCCCGATCCAAATAGGGCCGCAACTGGTGCACCAGGCGAACCTGGGCAAACGCGCCCCCCCCCCTCATTCATATTAACATCAAGCACTAATAGGCTACTTCACGGGGTGGAGTTATTAGAACTTAATATGAATATACAACTGTGGAGTCCTTTAAACATGCCCAAACTCTATAAGTATTATCTAAATGTGTAAGGGAAGCTGCATTTTATATTGTGCTCCATTATATTTCAGCTTTTGCAATCATTTGCCAATGCTACACCTTTTTCAGATGTGGACCTGAACAGCTAGAAAGAAATGGCCAAATTAAAACTCCTCTATATTACTGGTGATTCCGAAGAAAAATTAGCTATGTACAATTACCAAATAAGGACTACAAATAAAATAACATCATTTTTTTTTAAAACCCCATTATTTCATATACTTTCAAGATTTTTTCAGCAGCTGGATTTTTTTTAAAGAAGAAAACATGTGCTAAAGCTCTCAAGTCACTAGACTTCTTTTTCTTGGAAATAAAGGTCAGATAAGCAGGGGAAAGTAGGAGGGAAAGCTTTCTACATTTCTTTCTTTTAATGCACTGATTTATCGGAGTTCAGCAATGGGGGTTAGGAAGAAAGATGTCAAAACCTTGAAATCCAGCAGTGTTGGAATTGCACAGTTATCTCTAATGGGGAAAAAAGTAAAGTTAAAAGCAGACAACTTATTTGGGGAGATGAAAAAAAAATGAAACAGCTCCACTGGAATTCTGTTTCTAAAATATTATCACATCAAATCTTTACCTACTGGTACTCAAATAATAATAACTGTCCATAAAAAGAATCAGTGGGAAGAATGAAATGTGTTTTTTATCATTCTTAATAACACTATCATTATAAGCAAAGGTGAAATTATGCAGGCTTGATTAAGTACCTGCAGATATTACTTACTGCTTCTGCGTGTACAGTGTTCCCTCGATTTTCGCGGGTTCGAACTTCGCGGAAAGTCTATACCACGGTTTTTCAAAAATATTAATTAAAAAATATTTTGCGGGTTTTTTCCCTATACCACGGTTTTTCCCACCCGATGACATTATATGTCATCGCCAAACTTTTGTCTGCCTTTAATAAATATTTTTTTTAATAAACTTTAATAAATAAACATGGTGAGTAATAATCTGAATGGTTGCTAAGGGAATGGAAAATTGCAATTTAGGGGTTTAAAGTGTTAAGGGAAGGCTTGTGATACTGTTCATAGCCAAAAATAGTGTATTTACTTCCGCATCTCTACTTCGCGGAAATTCAACTTTCGCGGGCGGTCTCGGAACGCATCCCCCGCAAAAAGCGAGGGAACACTGTATATTTTAAATAATGCTTTATTTGAGAAAAATATTTCAAGCTTACTAGACTCAATTATCCTTACATCGAAAATATCTGAACAACTAATTGTGTTACTGCAGATGTAATGAGATGCAATGAGATTAATGCTTCATTTAAATAAGTTTGCATTCTGCTACCAAATTGTTCCATTTTGGAAGGAAGGAAGGAAGACATTGACCAGAATGATAATACATATCATATAATATTATAAAACATTAGAACCCATAGAAGTAGCATATAACAAACATTTAAAAGTTTGATTAAACTCTGTTAAAATAGATCTAAACTAAAAGCTTTAAGACAATTCATGGCACCAGACCAGATTACCTCAGGGACCGCCTTCTGCTGCACGAATCCCAGTGACCAGTTAGGTCCCACAGAGTGGATCTTCTCCGGGTCCCGTCAACTAAGCAATGTCGCCTGGCGGGACCCAGGGGAAGAGCCTTCTCTGTGGCGGCCCCGGCCCTCTGGAACCAACTCCCCCCAGAGATTAGAACTGCCCCCACCGTCCTTGCCTTTCGTAAACAACTTAAAACCCACCTCTGCCGCCAGGCATGGGAGAATTGAGATCCTCTTTCCCCCTAGGCCTTTGCAATTCTATGCATGGTATATATGTATGTATGTTTGGTTTTTACATTAATGGGTTTTTAATGATTTCTAATACCAAATTACTATTGTACACTGTTTTATTGTTGCTGTTAGCCGCCCCGAGTCTCTGGAGAGGGGCAGCATACAAATCCAATAAATAAATAAATTAATTAATTAAATAACCCATGATACCTAGAAAAATTATATTTGTAATTTACCTCTTATGACATAATTATCCAAGGCTTCTTCCATTCTTTCCAAAGCTTCGTTTCTATTGGATCCATAGGTGATCAGCTAAAACACACATTAAAAATTAAACTCTATAGCAACCAAAATATTTTTCATCTCAAACATGCTGCCTATTTCACAATTCCTTTTTAATATTATTATGTTTCAGAACACGTTCAATCTTCAACCTTTATGATTTCTGTTAAGTCAGAGTTTTGTTTAGTATGAAGGCATGACAACATACAGCCCTCACTGCATACTGTGTCCATAAATCTTATTCTAAATTAGGAATCTGATATCCAAAACGTAAGTTATAGATATGTTTCCAGATTTTTTCCTAAGCATTGGCAGGGTGCAATCCAAGCAGACTCCTACATCTGGTAATTTTATGAGATCATTTATTAACCTTTGACAAGCTGGCATCTATACAATCGATAGTTACATGATTTTTGACCACTCCTATCATAAAACAGTAAAAAAAACCAATTCCAACTTTATTGAGGGTAGAGCAGTTTGTAGTTGGACAGCAAAAAATAAAATGGACTAACAATGATACTGATGCTGTTAAGCTGAGGCTGGAAGAGAAAGGATTTTTTAAAATTTGTGTGTGTGCTTAAAATAAAATTAGGGTGCACCCAATGATCCCATTCTACCAATAAACACTGGGAATATCATATCGAAAATTAAAACATTTTTTAAAAAAATGTGAACCACTTTTGAAAAGGATCAGAACATACAGGTGCTTTCTGAACTTGGTTTTCTTGTAGACATTTCATTATCAAGCCAGGTAACATCATCAGTGCTAGAAGGGAGTGAGGTTTCGTCTCATTTTTATATACTATGAAATATCTGCAAGAAAACCACTAAACTCAGAGAGCACCAAGAACCCCAAAGTTCAACTCCGAGCTGCAAATATTCTTTTCTATCGGTACTCATTTATCTGCTGTAGTGTCTAAAATATCAATCTTAGAATGTTTATTATTAGATGCTTGTCTATTTTTTTTATAAATCCAAATCAAGGTGGGGAATTATCAATGGTAATTCTTTCTGTGGCTTCCTGGATAATATTGTAAGTAAACATCCACTGTGAGAAAACATTCTAATTTGTAGATTGTACACCCAGGAAGGTCTGCCCTGTATTATAATACAGGTCATATAAAATGATAGAAGAAATGTAGAAATATTATATTATTTATTATATACTCCTAACAATAAGCTATATCTAGAGGAGAGGGGTGGCATATAAGTGCAATTAGTAGTAAGTAAGTAAGTAAGTAAGTAAGTAAGTAAGTAAGTAAGTAAGTAAGTAAGTAAGTTCCATTCAACTGGAAATTTATCAGGATTTCCCCCACTTTATTATATTGTTTCCACTAATTTCTTGTCAGGTCAAAAGTTTAGCTAGTTCTATTTTCTTCTCCTGAGAGATTACTTTTCAAGACTTCCAAAGAAATTGATAATTTGCTGCTCAATTGCAGATGTCTTCAATACATGTAACTTGAGTATAACAATAATAATAAAATTAGCAAATATCAAATTCTGTGCCTTACAATAATTAATCTTGGAAACAACCAAATAAGTTGCAATTTTAAATTAAATCTGAACTGGTGATTGTGCACTACTGCAAGTTATTATTTTATTATTATTATTTATTAGATTCGTATGCCGCCCCTCTCCGAGGACTCGTTATTGTAAAAGCAATAAAGAATCCCAATCACAATGGTGTTATACCTAGCTTTAGTATGTAATGGAAATTATTATTATTATTACAGTGTTCCCTCAATTTTTGCGGGTTCGAACTTCACGGAAAGTCTATACCACGGTTTTTCAAAAATATTAATTAAAAAATACTTTGCGGGTTTTTTCCCTATACCACGGTTTTTCCACCCGATGATGTCATATGTCATCGCCAAACTTTAGTCTGCCTTTAATAAATATTTTTTTAATAAACTTTAATAAATAAACATGGTGAGTAATAATCTGAATGGTTGCTAAGGGAATGGAAAATTTCATTTTAGGGGTTTAAAGTGTTAAGGGAAGGCTTGGGATACTGTTCATAGCCAAAAATAATGTATTTACTTCCGCATCTCTACTTCGCGGAAATTCAACTTTCGCGGGCGGTCTCGGAACGCATCCCCTGCGGAAAGCGAGGGAACACTGTAGTATTATTATTATTATTATTATTATTATTATTATTATTATTATTATTATTATTATTATTATTATTATTTACATTTGTATGCCACCCCTCTCCGGAGACTTGGAGTGGCTTAGTTAAATTGTTAACTAGGTAAGTGAAAACACATTTGAATACAAATGGTAAAACTTCTGAAAATAAAAGAAACCAAAAACAAAAGACAGTGGTGCTTTGAATTATAATGGCTAGAGGACAACTGAAATATAAGGTAATGAGGTTCAGCTGAAATGTATTCTACAATCCAAAGAAGTTTCAACCATACTAAAGAAAAGACCAACATAACTCTCTGGGAAATCTTCTATTACAGTTTTACGTTACAGAATAAACTTCTGTAAAGTTTTCTGCTGGAAAGTAGAAAGTCTATTACAACAAGAAAAAAGAGGAAAATTAACTCTGGCAGTAAGAAGAATTTAAAGAGCAAATGGTAGGAAACATTAAGGGAAACCTGAATGAATTCTTTACATATGTTTTCACTACAAATTATACAAAGCAAATACCTAAATGTGTACCGACCTTTTCAGGGCCTGAATTGGAACAATCAAACCAAATTGCAGTAATAAGTGGTAGTGTGGAATACCGTGAAGAACATATTTAATGCCTCTTCTCTGAATATAAGTTTTGGGGTAATAGCATAACAATACAGATGAAGGAGAAGCAACTTGGATTTTGCAAAGGCAAATCTTGCCTTGTCACCTTTTACATTCTTTCTTGAGAGGGTCAACAGGTGTATGAATGTAAGTGTCCTGTCCATACAGTATTCTGGGTTTTCAAAGGGCCTTTCACAAAGTTTCTCAGGAAGGGTTCTTCAGATAATTTACACTCGGTAGCGTACAACAAGGGGTCTATTCTAGTTAGTGTGCATGAAATAATTAGAAATCATAAAACACAAATAAATAATCAATATTTTCAATGCAGGCAAGGACGTTAAGGACCTATACTGGAACCAGTATTTTTTAAGTTATTCATACAAGATATTAACTGAAGAGTGGCCAACAAGCTGGTTAGACTGGAAATAATACCAAGTAATTAAGGATATGAAACGAAAAGTGATCATGACAATATACTGAAGGCTCTTTTGAAGCTAGAAAAATGTTGAACATGAACTTAAGTATAAATGGATGCACAGTGAGGCAAGACAATTTCACATTTACTCTAATGATCTATGTCACTAATTAGGCAAATGTCACTGGAATTAAAGTGTCAAACTCCACTGAGACGGTCACTCAGTTTTCAGTAGCTGTCTAAAAGCCAGATCTGATGTTATTGATTATTAGAGAAGGGATGGAAATGAAACTGCCTACAATGTGATGACCTTCCATGAAGTTACGCTATGTCTGTGCTTGGAATATGATGCACAGTTCTGCTTGCCACATCTGAAAAATGATATAACACAATGATGTAATACATATAATGAAAAAAGTTCCAGGAAAGAGTAGCCAAAATAATTAGAAAACTCTTATCCTGTGAGAAAAGGCTAGAAAAGGCGACACCACTTAGCTTAGGAAAAGAACAAAAGGGAAGCAAGCATTTGAAGCATATAAAATCATGCAAGGAATTGAAAGTGGATAGAGAACTTTTCTTCCTCCCTCACAATATAAGAACCAAGAATCATTCAGTTAAACTAGCTGGAAGGAAATATTGAACTTTCATACACAGTATATAGAAACATAGAAGACTGACGGCAGAAAAAGACCTCATGATCCATCTAGTCTGCCCTTATACTATTTTTGTATTTTATCTTAGGATGGATCTACCTGATATATTAACCTGGATTTTATCGCCACTGAAGGTTTTTATATAGGGTGGAAGGCGGTAGCCTCCGGAACCGCCTGCTACCATATGAATCCCAGCGACCGATAAGGTCCCACAGAGTTGGCCTTCTCCAGGTCCCGTCGACTAAACAATGTTGTTTGGCAGGCCTCAGGGGAAGAGCCTTCTCTGTGGCGGCCCTGGCCCTCTGGAATCAACTCCCCCCCGAGATTAGAACTGCCCCCACCCTCCCTGTCTTTCGTAAACTACACTTATACCACCAGGCATGGGGGAGTTGAGACACCTTTCCCCCAGGCTTTTTTATATTTTGTTTTATGTTTGGTATGAATGTGTTGTTTGTTTTTTTAAATATGATAGGGTTTTATATGCTTTTTTAATATTAGATTTGTTCTACTATAATATTGTTTTTATTATTGTTGTGAGCCGCCCCGAGTCTTCGGAGAGGGGCGGCATACAAATCTAATAAATTATTATTATTGTTTTTTATTATTATTATTATTATTATTATTATTATTATTATTATTATTATTATTTTGCGCTGTGTTAGTCATCCAGAGCCTGCTTGGTGAGATGTACAGCCATATCAATTGAATTGATTGACTGATTGATTGATTGATTGATTGATTGATTGATTGATTAGACTTCTATGCCACCCAATCCCAAAGGACTCAGGGCGGTTTACAGCAGTATAAAAATTACAATTAACAACAATAATAAAAAGAAGTGAAGGGGAAAAAAATAGCGTAATTTCTAAAATCATCATTAAAACTAAGACAACTTAATAGCTTACATACTAATCATTCAAACCAATTGAAACATGTGGACAAGCTAATGGTTGTGCTAGTGGTAATAATAAACAAACCTGTGAAATTCATTACAAAAATCTTGTGATAGCCAATAATTTGGAATGGCTTTAAAAAGAGCAAGGATACATTTGTGGACATCAGATATAGCAAGGATTTTTACTACTGAAGGTGCAATATCACTCCTGGTTTAGATAATATGCTTCCAAATACTAATGGTAGAGGGGAAATAGTGAGAAGAAGTACACCTCTACCTCTTGTCTGAGACCACTCTATTCTAATTTGGTTGCTGTGCGAAACAACTTGTGGGACTACAATGGGCCTAGGGCCTGATATAGCTGGCTTCCTTTTCTTTGTAACAGAGTAGTCATCAGTCAAACTATGAAAAACTAATCAGAACATTTTCCTTCTGTTTCAAATTACCTACTTCTTATGATAACCAAACCTTGTCCAATTAATTAATGTTGAAACATCCAATTTCAGACATAATTAGAGGAACAGGCTTAATACGCCAATGTTAATAAGAAATGAAAGTTGTTTCCAGTATATAGTCATTAACAAAAGCAAAACAGATTTTAATCTTTTTAAGATAAACTAGAAGTCATGGGTTTTGTGAGAGTCTACACTACAAGTATTAGTTCATCCTACTATATTTTAAGCATCTTCAGGTTAAACATTGAAGCTCAGGATGCCAGACCTCGAGATAATTTATCAGAATAAGAATTCGTTTTTGCACCTTTCCATTAAGAATGGAAAGCTCTACCTAGTGCTCTTACAAGGCAGGAAGCTTCAATTATTATTATAAAACAAACTAGATATGAAAACAATCATGATTCAATATTATGACTTTTCAGAACCTTTTTTATCATCATGTCCCAATTTAGATAAATAGGAATTAATAGTTTATTAGAAATGTACAGGTTTAATTGTGTCTTGGGCGAAGACATAAAGAAAGGGAGCTAGTGAAGACCTGTTTATACTTTGACTTAAAAAGTCTAAAAGACAGTTATCTCATTGTCCTTACTAGAGCTGAAAACTAAAACAAAAAGATTTATGCTTACAAAACACTGATGCATTGCTTAATTTTAACTCTCATCTTTTCAGAAGGCTATTTTAAACACGAACATAGGATTTCTGTATTCCAAAATAAAACTATTTCTTAAATAATGACATTCCTGAAACAATGTTATATCATAATATATCATATTAGCTTTCTAATTATTGAAGTTGTATTATATATTGTTTTCTGTTGCTGTTGTGAGCTGCCCCGAGTCTGCAGAGAGGGGCGGCATACAAATTTAATAAATAAATAAATAATAAATAAACGACACACATATTCTTTTGAAATTGTATCTTGTTACCATACAAAACAATTTCAAGAGCTATGAAATAATTATATACTTTCAATGGATCACTATAGCAAAGATTTTATCAAAAGAAGGACTCTCTTTTAGCTTTCTTATTAGGAAATTGGGGGTGCAGTGGCTCAGTGCTAAGACACTCAAACTTGTTGATCACAAAGGTCAGCAGTTCAGCGGTTCGAATCCCTAGGGCCGCGTAACAGAGTGAGCTCCCGTTACTTGCTCCAGCCATCCTAGCAGTTTGAAAGCATGTAAATAATAGAGACCTATTTGGTGAGAAGATAACAGCGTTCCGTGCGCCTTCGGCATTTAGTCATGCCGGCCACATGACCATGGAATCGTCATCAGACAGCACTGGCTCTTCGGCTTAGAAACAGAGATGAGCATCGCCCCCTAGATTCAGGAATGACTAGCACGTATGTGCGAGGGGAACCTTTACTTTACCTTATGAGGAAATTATACTTTTCAATATGCATACATTTTCAAAAATGGCATGTGTATTTCAATAGATAAAAAATAACTTACTTTTGAAATCATGGGATCATAATAAATACTGATTTCACTTCCTTGCTGTATGCCACTGTCAACACGAACCTAGAACAAATTGAGATAAACTTCTTTTATAATAGGAGGAGGTTTGGGTTAGTCATTATTAATAGTAATAAGCGTGACCTCTTTTCTTTGAATGTTGCATTTATTGCAATGGACCATAGATAAAGTTTCCACAAAGCTTATCTCTGTACTTTCATATTTAAGTCTTAAATTCTCCCCATGGGAATTCATTATTGCCATAAAACATGTTTGCAGTTATTGATTTTACCAACGTTTTGTACAAAAAGTATGTGTATTCTGTAATAATATCATGTATATCTTACGACACCCAGGATTTTACTATACCAAAAAGAAACTTTAAAGCTGATAAGCTAGAAACATAGAAACACAGAAGACTGACGGCAGAAAAAGACCTCATGGTCCATCTAGTCTGCCCTTATACTATTTCCTGTATTTTATCTTACAATGGATATATGTTTATCACAGGCATGTTTAAATTCAGTTACTGTGGATTTACCAACCACGTCTGCTGGAAGTTTGTTCCAAGGATCTACTACTCTTTCAGTAAAATAATATTTTCTCATGTTGCCTTTGATCTTTCCCCCAACTAACTTCAGATTGTGTCCCCTTGTTCTTGTGTTCACTTTCCTATTAAAAACACTTCCCTCCTGAACCTTATTTAACCCTTTAACATATTTAAATGTTTCGATCATGTCCCCCCTTTTCCTTCTGTCCTCCAGACTATACAGATTGAGTTCATTAAGTCTTTCCTGATACGTTTTATGCTTAAGACCTTCCACCATTCTTGTAGCCCGTCTTTGGACCCGTTCAATTTTGTCAATATCTTTTTGTAGGTGAGGTCTCCAGAACTGAACACAGTACTCCAAATATGGTCTCACCAGCGCTCTATATAAGGGGATCACAATCTCCCTCTTCCTGCTTGTTATACCTCTAGCTATGCAGCCAAGCATCCTACTTGCTTTTCCTACCGCCCCACCACACTGCTCACCCATTTTGAGACTGTCAGAAATCACTACCCCTAAATCCTTCTCTTCTGAAGCTTTTGCTAACACAGAACTGCCAATGCAATACTCAGATTGAGGATTCCTTTTCCCCAAGTGCATTATTTTACATTTGGAAAAATTAAACTGCAGTTTCCATTGCTTTGACCATTTATCTAGTAAAGCTAAATCATTTACCATATTACAGACCCCTCCAGGAATATCAACCCTATTGCACACTTTAGAGTCATCAGCAAATAGGCAAACCTTCCCTACCAAACCTTCCCCTAGCTTCTATTAATTCTTGGTTTCTAACTTTCATAAATGCAACCATTTCCTATTCTGTTTCATTCTCATCTGAAACCTGTGTTTTTCTCAAATATGCCATTCTAGTAAACGTTCAGAGTTTTTTGCAGTTTTGTTTCTGCAAGTTTACTGTTTTAAACATATTTTTTTAAAGTTTTATGGACTGGATTAGGAAGATAAATACATCAACATATGAAGGCATGTATGTGCAAGCACACATACACACACACACACACATACAAGACTAAAGCAATTCAGTAAATACTGAAATGTTTGGGGGAAAAACTGATAACTGTTAATTAACCAACAAAACTTAGTGTTATTAATATAATTTTAATCTATTTACTTTTTACCAGGCAGCACATTAAAAATAAATATTAATTTAATTGTCAGGCATGGGGGAATTGAAATTTCCCTTCCCCCTAGACTTTTTGGATTTTAGACATGGTATGCTTGTATGTATGAGTGGTTCTTTAAATTGGGGTTTTTTAGATTATTTTTTAATATTAGATTTGTTTACATTGTCTTTTTATATTGTTGTTAGCCGCCCCGAGTCTTCGGAGAGGGGCGGCATACAAATCAAATCAAATCAAATCATAAATAAATATTAAATAACTAATTCCAGAATAAGTCCTTGATGTTTTTGAAATTTGTAATGCATGTTTACTTTAAATGTTTTAAAATTGCACTCGCCATGGAGCTACCCTTAAAGAGTGTTCAGAGACTACAGATAGTCCAAAACGTAGCCACATGAGCTGTTATGGGTGTTCCTAGATACATCCATATAACACCAATGCTCCGTGCACTGCACTGGCTGCCAATTAGATCACACGGAGTTGGCCTCCTCCAAGTCCGATCAACTAAACAATGCAGGTTGATGGGCCCGCGAGGGAGAGCCTTCTCTGTGGCTGCCCCAACCTTATGGGAACCAACTACCCCTTAATGTACATACTGCTCCACCCCTTCCGTTCTTCCAAAAGGCTGTGAAGACCTGGCTTTGCCGGCAAGCCTGGGGACTGTGAATATAACATCTTATTATGTCCAATCTGTAATTGATTCTATATGTATATGGGCTTGATTGAATAGTTCGTTAGGATTTATTATGGGTTTTGCTGTTCTTTTGCTAATATTTGACTTTGTTTATTATATGTACTATTTACTGTTGTAAGCCGCCCTGACTCACACTGGGATTGGGCAGCATAGAAGTCAAATTAATTAAATTAACTGAAACAAATAGACTTTTCTTTTAAAAGTAAGATCATTTATTATTCTCTGACAATTTTGAGAAGAGAAACTAAACCTGATGAGCTGAAAGAGGTATAACCCAAAATGTTGCGTTTGGGTTTGGGAAAGAAACCGCTTAAAAACTCCCTTCAATCTTCACCTGGGGAAAAGAATTTTTTGTAATAAAACAGCAGTTCATCTGTCTGCAACAAGGCAGAAAGAGGTCAACCCAAGGGCTGTTAGGCTTTTAGATTTTAATTTAGGCAATTATCAAGGGACCAGATGTAGAACCTCTTGTCTACAATATCCACATGAGGTCACACTGATGACTTTATTATCCAAATGACATGTCCTAATAGGCTTTACTCTATGAAAACTGCATCACATTCTTTCATGATGGGGGGAAAAAAAGATGAATTGTGCTTTATAATTACACATTTACTAATGCAGGCTTCTTAATTCAAACAGCAACTGTCGAGTACCTTCTTTAGAAAACAAACAAGATGCCTTGGAAATGCCCAGTCATCAAAACAATGATTTTTGCTATCCTCATTCCACAGGAGAAGGGAAAATATGCACACACACAACTATTGAGGTTCAAAAGGAAACTGACTTTCAAAATTCTGCATAACTACAAAATATATACGGTACCTAAAAGTTAAAATTTTAAGAACAAAACAAGGAAGGGAACAAAGTAATTTCCCATTATAAACATATATCTTCAAAAATTCTAATCTAAAGAGTTAAAAAGGAAGCCAGAGTAACCCAAACAGAAGGGAATATATTTCCTCAAGAAACAAGATTTGTTATTTATTTATTTATTTATTCATTCATTCATTCATTCATTCATTCATTTATTCATTTGTCCAATACACAATACATATGGAAGAGAATGGACATGAAGTAATATATATAAAGATAATATGTAAAAATAGAGGAGAAGATCTATGAAAGGAAGAAAATATATATGATATATGAGATAAAGGAAAGACAATTGGACAGGGTACGAAAGGCAGACTTGTGCACTTATGTACGCCCCTTACTGACCTCTTAGGAACCTGGAGAGGTCAATTGTGGAAAGTCTAAGGGAGAAATGTTGGGGGTAGGGGTTGACACTATTGAGTCTGGTAATGAGTTCCACACTTCGACAACTCGATTGTTAAAGTCATATTTTTTACAGTCAAGTTTGGAGCGGTTAATATTAAGTTTGAATCTGTTGCGTGCTCTTGTGTTGTTGCAGTTGAAGCTGAAGTAGTCATTGACCAGTAGGACGTTGCAGCATATGATCTTGTGGGCAATACTTAAATCGTGTTTTAGGCGCCGTAGTTCTAAGCTTTCTAGACCCAGGATTGTTAGTCTATTTTCGTAGGGTATTCTGTTTCGAGTGGACGAGTGAAGGGCTCTTCTGGTGAAATATCTTTGGACGTTTTCAAGGGTGTTGATGTCCAAGATGTGGTATGGGTTCCAAACAGATGAGCTGTATTCAAGGATGGGTCTGGCAAAAGTTTTGTAGGCTCTTGTGAGTAGTGTGAGATTGCCAGAGCAGAAGCTACGTAGAATCAGGTTAACAACTCTAGAAGCCTTTTGGGCGATATTGTTGCAGTGGGCTTTAGCACTTAGGTCATTTGATATTATGCAACAAAGAGGCAGCAATCATTTGTATTAGTTATGCCTCTGATGTTTCAAACATGCACTATTATTTACAAGCTAACATAGCAGGGCTGTGGCAATATAAAAATTGCCAAATATTAAATTGCAAGGTAAGTGAAAACTTCTGAAATTGGAGATTCTTCAGGTCATTGAAGCTTCTTGGATGAGAAGCAAAATGCTTTCAAAGAAAAAAACCAAGTCCAATTAATTGCCTTTTGGAAAAAGCACATTTAATGTTCTTGAGTACATTACAGTCTATTTAAGATTTCATATGGATCACGTAGGATACTGCAACTTATTTACTGTAACAAATAGTAAAACAGTGGTGTTGCATAGGTAAAATAGGTAAAAGAGGGTTTGTATTTACTAAATAGTTTTATTTTTCCAAAAACCCTAGTGAACTTTATGGTACAGTCTTCTTCTTAAAGGCTTCCTGTATTAATCTCTACATCTTAAAAATAGGAAGTTGATAATGTTATTAATGTTTCCTGAGACTAGTGGTTCTTGCTTGGTTGCAGAACACATGGAAATAAACCGACAAAGAGAATCAAAATTTAAAATTTTAAAGAAAAGTTATGGTCAATTTTTAATGTGATGCTGTATAATCTTGAGTGAACATATTTTATCTTAATCCTAATTTCCAGGAAAATAGTGAAACACAGATAATTTCCCTCTATAAATAGGAAACTAGATATCTAGGACAATGCTATATGAAATAGCTTTAACAGTACAGTATTACCTCGTCTTACGAACTTAATTGGTTCTGGAAGTAGGTTCATAAGGCGAAAAGTTCGTAAGACAAAACATTGTTTCCCATAGGAAACAATGTAAAAGCGATTACTGTAATCCGTGCAAAAAGGGAAAAAAATCGCAAAATGGCCGGTCGGACGTCTTCGTGACGTCAAAGGTCCGCCCATGGAATTCCCTATTGGGATTCACCACCTCCTTTCCAGCCTCCAGATCGGCCGAAAACGCCACCGCTGATTGCAAAAACGGTGCTCCACCGAGTGGCGGCGCCCAGCTGTAACCTTCTGAAACAGCCAGGCACTTCTCGGCGGTCTCCGTAACCCGAACCTGAACTTCCGGGTTTGGCATTCGGGAGAACGCCGAGAAGCCCCCCGGCAGTTTTAAAAGGTGACAGCCGGGCGGCGGCGCCCAGCGGGGCGCCATTTTGCAATCTGCGGTGGGTTCGTAAGCCAAAAAAAGTTCGTAAGAAGAGGCAAAAAATTTCCGAACCCCAGGGTCGTATCACAAGGGGTTCGTATCATGAGGGGTTCGTATCACAATGTACCACTGTATATATATATTTGATATATTTTCCTTTTTCCTGGCTCCTGTTTTTGTCTGCTAGCCATTGAATCTTGTCAGGATATGGTGGCTACTCATAGAGTAGAGTAGAGTAGAGTAGAGGAGAGTAGAGTAGAACAGAACAGAACAGAACAAGAACAGAATAGAATTCTTTATTGGCCAAGTGTGATTGGACATACAAGGAATTTGTCATTGGTACTCTTCCTACCAATAAGTGTTATAGATTTTTCCACTTTTCCACTTCTCCATTTTAATTTGTTGCGCCAATTTATAATAATTATGTATATTTTTGGTTTTCCTACCTAAGTATAGGATTTGACTTTTCTCTGCATTGAATTTCATTTTATTAGATAGGGCCCAGTGTTCAAATCTGTCAAGATCCATCTGGATCTTGAGCCTGTCCTCTAGGGTGTTAGCTATTCCTGCCAGCTTAGAGCCAGTTGTGAATCCATCTGGTGGTGAAACTGTCCATCCCTTTTTTTTTTCTTTTTTTGGTAGCTTGCAAAGAAATAGGTTGTGGTCTACTTTGTTAAATGCTTTGCTGAAGTATATTATGTCCACAGTAATTCGCTGGTTTACTAATTTAGTTACTGTGCTGAAGAATGAAATGAGATTGGTTTGGCATGATTTGTTCTTAACCAATCCATGTTGGCTATGGGTTTTTACTTGACTTGTTTCTAAGTGTTGGCAGATCTGTTTTCTTTTTAAAATTGTCTTTTCCAGTATTTTCTCAGTTATTGATGTTAGGCAGATTCATCTGTAGTTTCCTGGGTCTTCTTTTCTTTCTTTCTTTCTTTCTTTCTTTCTTTCTTTCTTTCTTTCTTTTCCCTTTTTTTAAAGATGGGGATCACATCAGGTCTTTTCCAGTTATCAGGTAGTTCCCCTGTGTTCCAGAATTTTATTTTTTTTAAAAAAAAAGATGTGATGCAGTGGTTCTCAGATGATATATACCAGCTTCTTTAGGACTCTGGGATGTAATCCATCTGGTCCTGGTGATTTGTATTTGTCAAGTTCAGATAGGTGATCTCTCACATTCATTCATTCATTCATTCATTCATTCATTCATTCATTCATTCATTCATTCATTGAACTGTTGTTTCCAATCTGGTTTTTGCAGTTGTATTTCTGGTTAGTTGGCTGCTGTTTCTTTTTGCATGAAGAATATGTTTGAAAGAATAAGCAGTTCGGCTTTCTCTGTGCTGCCTGTTACTTCTTTGCTGTCTTCTTTCTTTAGTGGGCCAACTGTTTCCTTGATTTTTTTTTCTTGTTATTTATGTGTTTGGAAGAAACTTTTTTATTATCTTTGTTTTTCGTTGCAAGTCTTTGTTCATTCTGGGCCTTTGCTTTCCTGACATTTTCTTTACAGATTCGGGCTATCTGCTGATATTCTGCATTAGTGATATGTCCTTCTTTCCATTTTTTTTGTATTTGTCCTTTATTCATTCAATTTGTCAGTGAAGTCTTTGTGCAGCCATGCTGGTTTCTTCTTGGATTTTTTTCTTTCTTTCTCATAGGTATTGTGCTGTTCTGGGCTTATATAATCGTGTTTTTTTTCAGAGTTACCCAAGCTTCTTGAGTTGCTTTTCCCTTTGGGACTTTCATCCAAGGAATCGTTCTCAAGTTTTCTCTGTGTTTATCAAAATCAGCTCTTTTAAAATCTAAGGATTTGTGTCGTTGTGTTCAATTGTTTGTGTTTGCGTTATGTTGAATTGGTCACTCTCACCCAATGTTCCTGCAGTTTCAAATCCTTCTGCCATTCTTCTTTGTAAGGATTAAGTCCAGTATGACTGTCCCTCTAGTTCTCCCTCTACCTTTTGGACAACAAAGTTGTCAGCAAGGTTGGTTTTGAACTGGACATTGGTTTTTACCTGATATGTCAATTCTCATGCAGATCGACGGGGGAATTCAGGATGGGTCACCACTAGTCTTCTAGCTCTAGTGTATTGAATAACTGAAGACACGCCTCCCTGGTCACAGTCTCCAGTTGGCCATGAGGTTGAAGGGAGTAGAACTGCACTCATACTTAATATAACTCTTGAACCGTAACAACTACAGCAAAACAAAAACCCAACTGCCACCACCACCCGGCTAGCCACCAGACCACAAACTGGGTGGGATTGGACTCCCCCGTTGATCCGCATGAGAACAGTTTATCAGGTAAGAACCAGTCCATTCTCCATGCTCTGATTGATGGGGGAGTCCAGGGTGGGACATACCAAAGCAGTCTGGCAGTCTTAAGGGCATGAAATGGTCTGGTCCTGGACCTCTGTCTCCACCAAAACCTATTGGAGGACCTTCCTGCCAAAGGCAGCCTCCAATGAGGCAAAAACATCGGGGCAATAGAGCCGGATAAAAGGAGACAGGGATGACCAGGTTGCCATCTGACAGATCTCTGCCACAGATGCCTGGGAGACCCAGGCCGCAACAGTGGCTGCACTCCTAGTTGAGTGGGCTGTGATGTCCCTAGGCATAGAAGGCAACTGAAGTTCATAGGCCTTGGTGTTACAGGCCTCAGCCACCGCCCCACCGTGAAAGGGGTCACCTTATGACCCAGAACAGACAGCAAGAAAAACACAAACAAGGCTCCGACTTCTGGAAAGAAGAGGTCCTAGCAATGTAGATATTGGGCTGGAGCTCTGGAGGAGACAACCACATATTCTACATAACAAAGATTTACCTCCTTCAGACAGAGCTATATTAGGAATTCTCAACTACTGTAACGCTCTCTACATGGGGCTACCTTTGAAAAGTGTTCGGAAACTTCAGATCGTGCAGAATGCAGCTGTGAGAGCAATCATGGGCTTCCCTAAATATGCCCATGTTACACCAACACTCCGCAGTCTGCATTGGTTGCCGATCCGTTTCCGGTCACAATTCAAAGTTGGTTATGACCTATAAAGCCCTTCATGGCACCGGGCCAGATTATCTCAGGGACCGCCTTCTGCCGCACAAATCCCAGTGACCAGTTAGATCCCACAGAGTGGGCCTTCTCCAGGTCCCGTCAACTAAACAATATCGGTTGGTGGGGCCCAGGGGAAGAGCCTTCTCTGTGGCGGCCCCGGCCCTCTGGAACCAACTCCCCCCAGAGATTAAAATAGCCCCCACCCTCCTTGCCTTTCGTAAGTTCCTCAAAACCCACCTCTGCCATCAACTAAGATAATCTTTCCCCCTAGGCTTCTACAATTTATGCATGGTATGTTTGTATGTATGATTGGGTTTTATAACAAGGGTTTTTAGCTGTTGTAGTATTGGATTTTTACATTCTGTTTTTGTCACTGTTGTTAGCCGCCCCGAGTCCACGGAGAGGGGCGGCATACAAATCCAATAAATAAATAAATTCCCCAAAGCCTTTTCATTCCACCATCATCCAGCAAGGGCCAGCCAAACCTGAACTCAAAAATACAGCCTATAGAGTTGCCACTGCATGGGCCCTGAGAGTCTGACTACCAATCAGAGTGCATTTCTTATACAGGAACAGGAAACTCTGAGGTACGGCCCAAAAAGGGTTATAAAAACTCAGGGACTCTCAGCAACTTTCTTTTCTCTTTACCAACATCAGGAAGCACGTGATCCACCTTTTCTGTTCAGGACCTCATGCCATGTGCTCCTGTGTCCACAAATTAAACCTTCCTTCCAAGCAACTTCCATGAATCCAGTGTCTTTTTCCCCACTTGGAATGTGTTCTGTCTGGGTCACTCCAGAAGCCAATACCAACCCAAAAAGAGAAGCCAGACACACTGGTAAAAGGCAACGGCAGTTTATATAATTCAAGGAAAACACAGGTAACAGAAAATTTCCTTACAAACAGGAAAAACGCTGGAACTTCAAATATATACACGAAGGGAATAGTCCATGAAGCAATACCAGATTCTTGCTGCCAAGATGAGGCTGTAGATAGCAAACAGACGCCTCCCACGAGTCTTCCAGACTGCGAGGCCACAAGCCAAGATCACAGACGCTGAGAATCAAAACAGGTCACCGCAACTCCAATTGATAACACTCCACATGGCTTCAAGGCCTTGCCTGCCTTTTAAACCCTGCTGATGAGGACCACACCCAAACCCAGCTGTTTCTAATTCAATGGTGAAAATATTTCTTTAACTGCTCCTTTCGTTGGTCTGAACGTCTCTGTCTCATGTCAATGACAGCTTGTGCGTCATCACCTAATGACTCCAAGCTACTGGTTGGGGAGAGCCCCCCCCCCCCCCCCCGGGGCTCTCATGCTGTTCTCCATCCCATTCCTGACTCTCCTCTCCCCCGTCCGACTGTTCAGCCCCCTCCTCTGCGCTGTCATCCTCCTCCGGGCATGGAGCCAGCAGAGACACAGCTGGTCCCTGAGCAGCCTCAGGCTGAATCACAACAGAATGGAACTCAGAAGGATAATCCTTACAACAGTTTTTTTATAGTGCGCCATTTTTTTTATCAAGGACTCAAGGTGGCAAACATACCTAACATTCCTTCTTCCTATCTATTTTTCCCACAACTCTGTGAGTGGGTTGAGCTGAGACCGTGTGAATGGCTTTTTTGACTAAGGCAGGATTAGAACTCATAGTTTCTTGGTTTCTAGCCTAATACTTTAATCACTAGATCTATCTGACTATACCTTTCGTTTTTGGCAAATAGTTCTATTGCAGTCAATGAACTCAATCTGTATAGTCTGGAGGACAGAAGGAAAAGGGGGGACACGATGGAAACATTTAAGTATGTTGAAGGGTTAAATAGGGTTCAGGAGGGAAGTGTTTTTAATAGGAAAGTGAACACAAGAACAAGGGGACACAATCTGAAGTTAGTTGGGGGAAAGATCAAAGGCAACATGAGAAAATATTATTTTACTGAAAGAGTAGTAGATCCTTGGAACAAACTTCCAGCAGACGTGGTTGGTAAATCCACAGTAACTGAATTTAAACATGCCTGGGATAAACATATATCCATTGTAAGATAAAATACAGGAAATAGTATAAGGGCAGACTAGATGGACCATGAGGTCTTTTTCTGCCATCAGTCTTCTATGTTTCTATGTTTCTATTGCAATCAATTTTGGAAATAGAAGAAATGATTAATTATTATAAGGGAAATGCAAAGAAATGTTTTACTGTATTATTTCCATAAATTTATAGGACCCTTACAACTGACAGAATATTCTCTTAATTTCAAATGTGCCCTGCTGCTTATAAAAAGAAAAACAAAATAAAGCAACATAATTTGCACCAAAAAAAAGTGCTATTTTAACACAGTGGTGAGAGTACACCAAAAGGCCCAGGCACTTCATATGAAATCCTCAAAAATCATTACTCTTAGGTGTCCAACATAATTAAAATTTCTTCCCCCAGTATCATTACGGAGCATATGAATCTATCAGGCATCGCCCACCCTTCATTTTCAATTCACCTCTCCCCTAAGCACAGCTCCCAACCCACCACGTCTACCTGACAAGTGACAGCCCAATCTGATTAAATGCTTGCAAAGGAGGGGACTTGCAGGCCTCCATGACAGGCCAAAAGTGATCACCATGGAGATACATAATTACAGCTGTCAACGCATCTACTGTCCTGCTGGCATCAATTTGATTGCTCCCAGCAATAATGATAGACAAAGCTTAGCATGCACTCTCTTGCACCCAATCACTTTATCTATTTTGTGATCCATTTAGCTGACATGCAACATTCACACAAGCAAGTAACAGCAGTAAGCAGAACATTTAAGGCATTTTAATTGTTTTTTTCTTTCTCTGGATGGCTCATAAGTGCAAATGTTATTACATAAAACTCCTGCTGCAGCATTAATTGAAGAAAGATTTGGTGGGACAAAGACCATAGGAGGTAGAGTTTGTCCATTATCACTTGTACTTTCAACAGGTCTCGTGTTCAGAATATTTGCAAATTGCAAAAACTTGCAAGGGCAAAATATTTGACAGGCTGTTAGCTATTACACCATGGTGTAAAACTTCAACCCACCCCCAGAGTAATTACTGGAAATTCTTCCTTAGTTCATTTGGTTTTCATTAAACCTGATTAAGACACATTCTGTAGTGTGTGTGTATGTGTCTGGTGTGTTTAAATCTTTCCTTTAATATCATTTAGAATTTACTAAACCTAGAAATATTAGACATATTTCTGCTTTTAAACACAGCTTGATTCTTAAAGCTCCCTCCCCTTCCGCCCAAAGGTTCAAACTTCTATAGGAATCATACAGGCAAAAATAATTTTAGAAATCAACTAAATCCCATATTCAGTTTTACCAAATTTAAAATTCAGGAGTATAACATTTCCCCCATGTAACTAATAATGGCAAATAATTGTGTTTACAGTAGTATCCCTCTTGTCATTTTACAAAGCCAACACCATTCCATGCTTATGCATCCAATATTTTGGCTACCTTGAAGAATAGAAATGTACTTGCCTTTTGTGTAACAACCATTTAAAAAGAACTAAAAAAAACCCACTTTGTACAGTATAATAAAGCACTTTTCACTATGTATAGAAAATTGCCTTTCGTCTTTCCAAAAGCTTCAAATCCAAAGAAATAGAAGCATTCCATTATAAAAACCAGAATTATGTCATGGCTAGTCCAACGTCTTAAAGAATAACTATGTAGAATGGTTGAGTTTATTTAGATGTGTACATCCCAAGATATATGGTGTTTGGGGGTTTCGTTGTGTTTGTTTTGGGTAGAGTACAATTCATTTCTAATTACCACTAATTAATATAACTAACTACATTCTTCCTTGGTTTATATAAATAGGTTAGGACAACTAGCCTTAAGAAGTCCTGAACTCTGCAAAACACTACAAAAATCTATGAATTCTTCATGCTTTGAAAATAAGAAATAAAATATCAGAATGACTTACATTTGGGACATGCAGGGGCTCTTCGTATTGAGACAATCTGCCAACAGAGGGCAGACCAAAAGATTTGTAAGGGTCCTGAAATAAAATTCAAAACACAGAGTGGTATTAACTTTGTAAGACAAAGCACAGGAAGCAAGGTTAAGCCACTGGGAAACTAAGCATTTCCTCCACTTTAAATATGGACCAACTATATTTTGTTCTCAAAGTGACTTATTTTAGTAGGGTTATGAAACTGCTTCTTCCATTCAAGTCATGGAAGATTTGTTAAAGCTAAAAACTTCCTGCTGTGCCTTTATTAAAGCAAGGGCAACCTTTCTAAAAGAAAGCACAATACCAGAGGGCAAGCTAAGAGCACACGTTCACCACATTCTCGTGCAAGCGGGCGCGCAAACACACACACACGCAGGGTATTACTTCATATACAAGTACTTCTGGAACTGTATACAAGACTCAAGTTTTCAGGATCGTACCCTGTATAAATTAATAACAGTTATATTTAGGGTATGCATCCCAGTATAAATGCAATTTGCACTGTGTGATCCAAACATGTGGATAAAATTTGAATGTATTATTGTATTCAAATTTTCAGTCATATAAGTTGTATCTGAACAGAAGAAAAGAGTAAATGGGGGGGAAAACATAAAACAACATGTTTTATCCAATATAAAGAGAACTGAACAAATTATTCTAACAGTGACTTTAAAATAGAAAACAACTTCCTCAACTTTTGCTTTCAAATCCCAATGGCACAGTTTATAAAAGTTAACTTAGTGAAGTTACTTAGTGAAAAGTGAAGTTAGTTGGGGGAAAGATCAAAAGCAACATGAGAAAATATTATTTTACTGAAAGAGTAGTAGATCCTTGGAACAAACTTCCAGCAGACGTGGTAGATAAATCCACAGTAACTGAATTTAAACATGCCTGGGATAAACATATATCCATTGTAAGATAAAATACAGAAAATAGTATAAGGGCAGACTAGATGGACCATGAGGTCTTTTTCTGCCGTCAGACTTCTATGTTTCTAACTTGATGAATTCCAAATAAAAAGGAATGTTCTAAAAATGTTATTATTGGTTATAATATTTAGCATATAGACTATTATAGATATATAGTCTGTAATATCTACTGGATATGTACAGCAACCACATTTTCTTTTTTAGACCATTTTTTACGTTGCCTTTGCTTTCATAAATAAGCAAAGTTGTACAAAATGTTGAAACGCCATTATAATATTTTCCCCTAATATATTCTTCTCTAGATCGCAGAGAATTTTATAAAATGAATGGAAAAGAAAAACTTTATTCCTGCACACGGAATGGAACATGATAAAGAGAAATGCTAGCTTCTCCCAGTTATTTTTTACCTCTGCGTATACTCGACATTCAATTGCCCAGCCGTTGATGGGGATATCAGCCTGCTTGTGCCTGAGAGGGTATCCCTTAGCAACACGGATCATTTCTTGGACCAGATCCAAACCAGTAATGCATTCCGTGATGGGATGTTCAACCTGCAAGGTTAAGAACTGTCAGTCAGGACCAACACAACTAAACTTTCGAATATCTCAACCTGGTAATGAAAAATTGGTTGGAGAGTGAAAATGTTAATTTGCAATACAGAATATGGATGATCCTCTTTGTCACACGAAACTACATGTCTCTTATTTATTGCAGAAAATAGATTACAACAAAACTAAGCAAAGAATAATGGCTAAAATAGACTGGCTAGATGGAGGGACAGATAATAATGCATTTGTTTTGGGGAAGTGACTTTAAAAAAGAGAACAACTTTTAATCTACAAATACAAAAGCATTTTGGCTGGATCTCAAAAAGCTGGCTGGTAATCAACCCGTTCTGCTACACTTAACATGGCATGTACAGGAGCAGCCTACAATCTTCCATAGAATCAAACTAGCTAAGTCTTACCCACACGCCTGCTTTCACTAACCTGTCCTGACAAGCAACGAGATTAGCGTAATCTTACATCAATGCAGTGTAGCAGAAATGAACAGATGGATACTTCAGGATTGTTGGGGTGGTTTTTTTTTCCATACAGACTTATCTCTGTAGTGCTTAGCATGCATAATACCAGAGCTGGACCAGTAGAATCATTGCATGCTCTCAACAAATAGCTGCTAACAACTCAGGATGATGCTGTCAAGGGAATACCCTCGTTCCCAGTTAAAACCCAAAAAGGAGAGTGGTGCAAGAGTTGCTCTGACTAGTAAGACAGATTTATATATATTTGGAAATTTGATTTGAAATAATGATAAAATAAGTACATTTAAAGAGCTGGTTAGCATAACGAGGGAGGGAGAGAGGGAGGGAGGAATTTAATCATTTTGTTTTATTATAAAGTGCTATTACATCTGAAATACTGTGTTGTTGAAATACTGTGTCTTAAGAAACACTTATTTCACAAACATTTCTCCATTAAGAGTTGTCATACTTCATGTATTTGTGACACAAAAAAGGTCACTGAACAAATGAAGTATTTGTTTGAAGTACATAATTGAAGGATAACATTTTGTCGGATGTAATATCTCCATAATGGTCTTTGCCAAAAAACGGAGTAAAATTAACAGATGGCACTTATAATTAGCTCTCTGTGCATTTAAAATTTTACACCACCATATTTTAAGATAACTTAGCTGTTTTAGTGACATCACTGAAATAAGCAGCATTCTAAATATTATACTAAAATGAAGGTTTATTATATGATTAAGATGCTTCCTTTAGGACTCGGTGTCAAATACTTGATACTTTCCAGGTATATCAATCTTATTAAGACCCTTGATGAAATCCCAAGACATTCTTCATCTACACTGAAGTTCTCCCCTTACAAATATATAAATTATCAACACACTTGTGGGAAACATACAGTGTTTATTTTCTCAGGAAATCTGACATTTAAAAAAACTTTTCTTAGATATATATAACTTCTGAAACTTTTTTCCAATACAGTGTTCCCTCGATTTTCACGGGTTCGAACTTTGTGAAACGTCTATACCACGGTTTTTCAAAAATATTAATTAAAAAATACTTCACGGTTTTTCCCCCTATACCACGGTTTTTCCTGCCCGATGACATCATATGTCATTGCCAAACTTTTGTCTGCCTTTAAAAAACATTTTTTTAAAATAAACTTTAATAAATAAACATGATGAGTAATAATCTACATGGTTGCTAAGGGAATGGGGAATTGTAATTTAGGGGTTTAAAGTGTTAAGGGAAGGTTAGGGATACTGTTCATAGCCAAAAATGGTGTATTTACCTCCGCATCTCTAAAACTGTGTCATTTTATTGTATTTTTTCAAATTAAATTTTCTTTCAAAATATGAATTATCGTAATCTCACCATATTTACCATAAGGTAGTGTTTCATTTTTATTTTTTTTTGGTCAAGCGAGGTACAAACTCATTCTGATAGCAAAATATTTATGCAGCTTTAATATTTATCAACATTTATATAATTAGTTTAATCACTTTCTCTAAAAATATGACTGACTGTTCCATCAATATGGTTTCTTTGTAAAAGCAGTAATAAAAGGGTGGGTGAGCAAAGTACATGCAAAAACAATTGGATATTTCAACAATAAATGGTATGAATGTGCTGTTTGGTTTTTTAAATAATGATAGGGTTTTATATGTTTTTTAATATTAGATTTGTTCCACTACTATATTGGTTTTATTACTGTTGTGAGCCGCCCCGAGTCTTCGGAGAGGGGCGGCATACCTAAATAATAATAATAATAATAATAATAATAATAATAATAATAATAATAATAATATCATATCATTTGATTGAAACAACAGCTAATTGTCTTTTTATTCTATGTTTACTTTTGTACTGAGAACAGCACACACACACTGTCATTGTTAAAATAACTAAATTTATTAACTTTTGCATTTTTATTTTTCTATTTCCAGCAGACATTTTCCATCAGGTTATACCAGCACATTGGAAACCATCATTAACTCTTCCAAGAGCTAACTCCACCAGATTCTGTCTTCTTCCCAGCTGTCATGAAACAGCTAATCTCCCAGGGTACAGTAAAGAGAGAAATAAGAATTAAAGCCCCACTATTAGGTCAGGAAAAAGATTAGCAATTTTCTCTTCCTCTATTCTTTCTAGCTAGTCTTCATAGCAATCAAACAATGACTAGTTTTAAAACCGTGCTTATCACCTTTTACACACTGTACTAAGTTATGTCTCACATGAGGGGGGGGAAATCTGGTTTAATTCTACTGCAAATATTTAGTTTAATCTGTCTCAAAATTCTCTATACTTGAATAAGACCATGAAAGTGAAATGCTAACTGTAAAGGGATATGCTGAATCTGACTGAAGTTAATGTAATTTAATATATCTATTAAATTAAAGCCTATGCCAACACCAAAATCAATGCCTTTGTCACTAGAATTTCTTCTTAAGGTACATTCATGTTGAGAAAGTATTTATGAAACCTTTTTGCAATTCGCTTTGTAGCCTTGTTCAATAGAAAAGACATTTCCTTATACCTTTGTCAGAATCTTTCCTCCTCTAAGGGAAATCCTGTCCTTTGTAATGTTTGGGTGGAAGGGTGTAACTGTTACACACCAAATCATCAACATCCACTCTTCTCCAAGTATTGCTTGAAAGTACCCATTTCAAACCAAGATTGTCTCAAAGCTGATCCAGTTTCAGCAGTATTAAATCATGTAACGTTGTCCCAAAGAGAATCAGAGCTACATAATTATCTTAGGAAGAAAAAGATCACAATTCAAATAAAACATTCACCAGAGAGAGAGAAATTTGCCGAAACAAACTCTTTCTTAAATGCTTGGAGCAGTGTTCCCTCTAATTTTTATTTGGGGTGGGCGGAAAAGTATAGTGTCTGAGCGGCAGTCCTTTTGGGACTGGGCGGCACAGAAATATTAAATAAACAAACAAACAAACAAACAAACAAACAAATAAATAAAAAACCTACCCTGTTTTGCCTCAGAGAATTTCAAAATAAAATACTGTACTGTGTGTCTATTAACAGTGAGCTCATAATAGGGCAACACTATCAATATCAAAATGCCACTTAAATAGTTGAGCTAGTTTCAAACTGGATTTTGATTTTCTTCCTCTCTTCCTTACTCCCATTCTTTTTCTTTCTCTTTTCCTTCCTCTCTTTTTTCTATCTGTTTCTCTCTCTTCCTCTCTTCCTCTCTCTCTCCTTCCCTCTCACTCTTTCCCTCTCGGCTTCTGGGCAGGTTTGGAAAACTCTGAGTTGATGATGATTTTTAAGTGAGCGATTGCTCACTGCTCAGCTTAGAGGGAACTATGGCTTGGAGGTTTGTCTGCCAAAAATGCTTCATCTAAAGATATAAGCCCATCACAGTATTCAGGTGCTGAGATGATCATATTTGTTAAAAGCTTGTATATCAAATGTCAGCCCCTTTGGGGCACATCTCCCCCTGCCTATGTAGTTTTCTATGTATGATATGACTGTATGTATGTTTTTTATATATTGGGGTTTCTTGTTTTTTAGACTTTTTAAATGTATTATTGTTATTTTAGATTCTAACTATTAGATTTGTCATTATATATTGTTTTTATCATTGCTGTAAGCCGCCCCGGGTCTACGGAGAGGGGCGGCATACAAATCTAATAAATAATAATAATAATAATAATAATAATATAACAACAACAACAACATTAGGTCAAGAAACAGGCACCACTTTATTGATATAGGCCACAACAACAAACTCTTTCTTGTTTTTTAGACTTTTTAAATGTATTATTGTTATTTTAGATTCTAACTATTAGATTTGTCATTATATATTGTTTTTATCATTGCTGTAAGCCGCCCAGAGTCTATGGAGAGGGGCGGCATACAAATCTAATTAATAATAATAATAATAATAATAATAATAATAATAATAATAATAATAATAATAATAATAATATAATAACAACAATAACAACATTAGGTCAAGAAACAGGCACCACTTTATTGATATAGGCCATAACAACAAACTCTTTAAAGCCTGACAGAAAATCAAGATGGAACAATCTGAGTTTCTTTCCCACATCTTCCCATTTTCCTGTTGAAGTTTTCCCAACAGTTATCGCTTTTTTTTTTTCATGTCCATTTCTGTAATCCTGTACATCAGGCCTGTCAAACTGGTGGCCCGCAGCCCGCATCCCTCAAGCCCCCACCCCAGCTCCACAAAGGCAAAAAAATATTGTGATACGACATGATCCAAACTGTAACGCGATGGAGTTTGACATCCCTGCTCTACATCAACAGAAGACGAAACTGCTTGTGGCATCTTGAACATGTGTCCCCCTATAAAGACCTTGTACTTACATTTTTTTCTCTTTTTTCCCCTCTCATTCCAAATGGTTTACCATCTTTCAGTTCGATAAAATCCAAATTTCCTTAGTGATCTATTTCCAGAACTAAGCAGGCTTAATCATGGCCTGAATTCTCACATTTCTGGTCAGTCTTAGGGAAATTTATTTATTTATTAGATCTGTATGCCGCTCCTCTCCGTAGACTCGTAATGTAGGTAATTGTTACCTTTATGAATCATATTTTTCAAACTGTTAAAAAAAGTATCTGAATAATTTCTTGATGTTTGTGTAAATCTTTGTTTTCAACAGGTAATTCTTCTTTAAAAGAAACTTCTGAGTAGAATTGTTAGTAAGAAGCCAAAATCAAGGGTGTCGTAAACACGTTCAGAGAATATTTAGATTAGATATTAGATTTGTGCCATTATAATATTGTTCTTATCATTGTTGTGAGCCGCCCCGAGTCTTCGGAGAGGGGCGGCATACAAATCTAATAAATTGAATTGAATTGAATTTCTAGCTAAAGAGTCAGTACAGAAGATCATTTTTCATTTACACATTTTCATATGTAGATCAAATGAGAATTTGGCATTATGCTGCCAGTATAAATACATGGATCAAATCATTCTGAAAATGTGTGTGTACGTGGTTAAATGGCAGTGAGACATGGACCACTGCTTATTGGAAGATCGGACACTGGAATGGCAACAGCTTCCGAATCCACGGAGAGGGGCGGCATACAAATCCAATCAATCAATCAATCAATCAATCACCTCCTTCTGCCGCATGAATCCCAGTGACCGGTTAGGTCCCACAGAGTTGGCCTTCTCCAGGTCCCGTCGACTAAACAATGTTGTTTGGCGAGACCCAGGAGAAGAGTCTTCTCTGTGGCGGCCCCGACCCTCTGGAACCAGCTCCCCCCGGAGATTAGAACTGCTCCCACCCTCCTCGCCTTTCATAAAGTTCTTAAGACCCATCTCTGCTGTCAGGCATGGGGGAACTGAGACATCTTCCCCGGGCCTATGCAGTTTATACATGGTATGTTTGTGCGTATGTTTGCTTTTAATAATGGGGTTTTTAGTGTTTTTTAAATTATTAGATTTGTTCGTACATTGTTTTTGTTATTGTTGTGAGCCGCCCCGAGTCTACGGAGAGGGGTGGCATACAAATCTAATTAATAATAATAATAATAATAATAATAATAATAATTAATAGCAATAGTGCTTACTGTATCTATTGCTTCAGAGTTCATTAGAGCCCACTCTAAGGAGTTTATAGAGTCAGCATATTGCCCCTAATAATCTAAGTCAGTGATGGCGAACCTATGGCATGGGTGCCACAGGTGGCACGTGAAGCCATACCTGCTGGCACACGAGCTGTTGCCCTAGCTCAATTCCAATGTGCATTTATGTGCTGGCCAGCTGATTTTTGGTTCACACAGAGGCTCTGGGAGGGCATTTTTGGCTTCCAGAGAGGCTCCGGGGGCATGGGGGAGGGCATTTGTACTCTCCCCCTGTGCTAGGGAAGCCTTTGGAGCCTGGGGAGGGTGAAAAACGGGCCTAGTGGGCCCACCAGAAGTTGAGAAACAGGCCATTTCTGGCCCACAGAAGGCCTCGGGGGGGGGGGGAGCAGGGAAAGCTGTTTCCGCCCTCCCCAGACAATGGGTGTTGGCACTCGTGCATGCACGATGGAATGCATGCACGCTATTTCGGCACCCGAGGAAAAAAAGGTTTGCCATCACTGATCTAGGACCTCATTTTACCGACCTTAGAAGGATGGAAGCCTGAGGCAACTTTGAGCCTGATGAGATTTGAACTGCCAAATGACAGGCAGCCAGCAGGCAGCAGAAGTAACTTGCAATAATGCATTCTAATTACTGCGCCTCCGATGCTCTCTAATACCAGTTTTTACATTGTAATATTGTCGTTTTCTCTGCAATAGGCATGCTTACCATATCATATGTACCATATGTTATCTGATGTTTTCTATCATCAGCATAGCACTGCAATAGTACCTCCCAGTACGGAAAAAATAGGTGATCAGTTCAATGAATTACAAAGGTCGCTCAGAAAGCAATGCACCACATTTTTTTCTCTCAGCCTACAGTAATGGTACAAAGGCAAAACTTTAGATATACATTATTTGAATTGTCAGGAGTGCGTGTGTAAATATTGCATTTCTTCAGAGAGATAGCGTAGCTGCAGCAGTGTTTCAAAATGGCGTCTCTAAGTGATGTATGTTACAAGCAGCATGTCATCACTGAATTTCTCACTGCGGAGAAAGAAACTGTTGGGAACATTCACAAACGTTTGTGTACAGTTTATGGGGAATCTGCAGTTGACAGAAGCACAGGTAGTGGCTGGGCACAGAGAGTGAGGCCATTAGAAGACAGTGCACAGTGCAGAAATGGCTTCGTGACCAGAACAAGGAGTGGTACCGACAGGTCATACACACCCTTGTGTCTCGCTGGTGAAGGCCACAGAATGAGATGGAGATTATGTGGAAAAATAGGGCATGTAGAAGAAACATCATTATTTCTTGTGTGTAAGATTCATTGTGTTCGATAAATGTTGAAGAAAAGAAATGTGGTGCATTAGTTTCTGGGCGACTCTCGTACATTAAAAAGAAAGAAAGAAACACAACATAATTTTTTGTCGTAAGTTGAACTTGCTCCTAAATAAATAATTTTTTTTAAAAAAATTATTACTAGTTTTAAAAGAGGGTCCCTGCACAGGAGATTAAAAGGGAAAGTCCTCTAATGTTCCCTAATATGTCCCCATTGTGTTGGAAGTGTAAAAAAGAAATAGGTTCATATTATCATCAATGGTGGAGTTGTAGCAAAGCTAAGATATATTGGAAAATGATAGAAAGAATAATAAAAGAAATAGTAATGCAAGAGATAGAAAAAACTCCGGAATTTTACTTATTAGGTATAGCTAAACAGAAATATAAGAAATATATTTTACATCTAGTCATTCATATAACGACAGCAGCCAGGATAGTATATGCGCAAAATTGGAAGGGGGAAGATATTCCCAAAGAGGAAGAGGTTATTAAGAAAATATTAGACTGCGCTGAAATGGATATGATGACAAGACGGTTAAATAACCAAGAAGAATCTGAATTTTATGTGATTTGGAATAAAGTGTATATATGGATAGAGAAAAAGAAGAAGTAAAAATGAATATTAGGTGTGCACAATAGTAATACGGTTAGGATTTAATCTTTGCGTTTGTATTTTGCCTATATACGAAGTTTATTTTTCTTTTATACTAAGGTTACACAAAATTTCTTCTTTTCATCTAAAGTAATAGGTTGACTTAAGATATTAACAATGTACAGTATTCCCTCGATTTCCGCGGGTTCGAACTTTGCGGAAAGTCTATACCACGGTTTTTCAAAAATATTAATTAAAAAATACTTTGCGGGTTTTTTCCCTATACCACGGTTTTTCCCACCCGATGATGTCATATGTCATCACCAAACTTTTGTCTGCCTTTAATAAATATTTTTTTAAATAAACTTTAATAAATAAACATGGTGAGTAATAATCTGAATGGTTGCTAAGGGAATGGAAAATTGCAATTTAGGGGTTTAAAGTGTTAAGGGAAGGCTTGTGATACTTTTCATAGCCAAAAATAGTGTATTTACTTCCGCATCTCTACTTCGCGGAAATTCGACTTTCGCGGGCGGTCTCGGAACGCATCCCCCGCGAAAAGCGAGGGAACACTGTATTCTTTTTCTGTATTGCAATTTGACTTCTAGAATAAGAGGGGTATTTGCAACCCCAATTTTATGTTAAGTGTGTGTTTGTATGTTTGTCAATTTTAAGAAAATCAATAAAGTTTATCACACACAAAAAAGGAGAGTCCTCTATAATGCAGCCACTAATAATATAGTTAAGGCAGTATGGGGGGTTGGTGGAGGGAGAAGCCAAACAGCAAACTTAGATACTAATGGGAGGAAGAGAAAACCCCATTCAAAGTGACTGTCAGCAAAAAACACATCTGCAATGTTATAATTGTAGAGTTAAATGCTGGGGGAAGGGGGTCATTGGGATTTTAAATTTTGATTCTTTGTGAAGGAAAACAAAAAGAGCAACTAGATATAGGTTTGCTAACTGACATCAACCTTGAAGGCTGGAGAAAAGTGACAAATCAACTGGGGTAACTGGTGATGAGGCCAGTAAGATTGCTACTCACCAACTTCAAACTGAAACACTAATTAGAGGCAGTATGCAACCAAGACAGAAAAATTAGAGAAATGTACTTGACAAACATTCTAATTAAAGGTTAGTATATTTCTGATAAAAGTTGGAAAGAACAAATCTTCTCAAATTGTCTAAACAACATTTAAATAATCTTTCTTTCCAACTATAGTGGTTTCTCCATCTGGAAAGGCTTTTGCTTCCATTGTTCGTCAGTGATCACAATAAAATAGTGAAAAAGACACTGAGCTCAAAATAGCAAATAAAACAACAAACCCTTGCCATTGTAAAAGGAATACCAGTAAGCATCAAACTGTTCATCTTTCCAACACTCTTCTATTCTCAATGCAAGCAAAAATATTATAAAATTCAATAACGATCTGCAGTAAACCATTGCTTACAGGTGTTCTGTCGGGCCCTCTGGTAGAATCCTCCCAAAAATTCACAGGTACAAATTTCAGACACACACACACATTTGAAAATTCAAAACAATGTTCTTTATAAAGAAAAGTCACTTAAACTAAGCCCTCTTTTGGTATAGCAAAGAGCACTGATCTCCAAACAAACTGGTAATTTGTACAAGTCCCTTATCAGTTCTGTGATACTTAGCTTGCAGCTGTGAGGCAATTCACAGTCCTTCTTTCACAAAGTGAAACACACTTTGCTCTGGTTTAGTTTCAAAGCGGGGGAAAATCAGCACACAAAAAGTCAAAGTCAGTAAAGCAGTCACGAAACACAAGGATCAGATAATCCTCCACCATGGCCAAACCCACAGGCTGCTATTTATAGCAGCCTCACTAATTACCACAGCCCCACCCAACCACAGGTGGCCTCATTTTCTTTGATAATAATCTCTCAGTTGTTGTTGCCTATGCATCGCTCTCCGCATGCGTGGCTGTATCATTAACTCTTGTTCTGAATCCAAGGTGGAGCTAGATAATTGATCTCCTTCTGAGCTGTCTACAACACTCTCCTCCTCCGTCACTCATGTCTTCTTGGTCAGAGGAGCCTTCATCGGCAGATTGCACGGGGGGGACAGGCCTGCAGCATGTGGATGTCTCCCCCACATCCACAGTCCTTGGGGCAGGAGCTGAGCCACAGCTAACCACAACAACAGGGAGTCCTCATTCTATAACTTTTGACTGGGGGACCATTTGTGTTAACTTAGTGCTGAACAAATGGTGATTACAACTGATCCTTTGCATTATGGCTATCCCGGCACCTCCATAGTCACAATCTGGGTGCTTGGCAATTGGCTTCCAATTACAGCTAGTTGCAATGCCCCATGATCACATAATTGTCATTTGTGACCTTCCCTGCTGGCTTCCTCAAAAAGTTAATGGGGAAGCTGGTAGGGAAATTTGCAAATCTCTGGAGTAAGTGTCCCCCATTCATGACCTCTCCTCCAGTCCCTCTGAGCTTGTGCTACACCAGCCACTCACACATCTTACAATTTCCTGCCACAATACTCATTTACTTTGATTGTGGAAAGTCGGAAGGAAAGTGCCTTGCCTAAATCACCATGGAATTCAGTTAACAATGGGAATTGGAACTCCGGGGATTGCCTTTATAACCTCATTGCATAACAATGAAAATTTCAGTCCCGATTGTTTCCCAAGTTAAAAACTATCTGTACTTTTCCAACTGACTGTGAATGTATACTTAATAGAAACAGAGCTGTTAGAACAACCCCTGCACTAGCAAAGCAAGAAAGAAGGAAGTTAACAAACATAAGCATTATCACCGCGCATTCATGTAGCACACCGTTCAGAACAGGGGTGGGTTCTAGTTTACTACCCGCATTGCGCGGGTGCAAAAATATCAGATTTTTTTTTTAAAGCCAAAAACAAGATCTTGGCTTCTGCGCATGCACAGAAAAAACCCCCTGAAAAACATTCTCCAAAGCACCTGAGGGTAGAACAAGAAGCAATGGGTGGAAACTAAACAAGGAGAGAAGTCACTTAGAACTAAGGAGTAATTTCCCGACAGTCAAAACAGTTGATCAGTGGAACAGCTTCCCTCCAGAAGTTGTGAATGCCCCAACCCTGGAAGTTTTTAAGCAGATGTTGGATAACCATCTATCTGAAGTAGTGTAGGGTTTCCTGCCTACGCAGGGGGTTAGACTAGAAGACCTCCAAGGTCCCTCCCAACTCTGTTGCTGTTGTTGTTGTTGTTGTTGTTATTTCCCCCCAAAAAAAATCCATTTAAAAAAAATTGTAGTGCCCACGGACTGGCACCAACTGATCCACTTCCGTGATGTCATCGTGACATCACCAGCGGTTTGTTACCGGTTCGGGAAAACCAGTCCAAACCCACCTCTGGTTCAAAACATTTAATTGAGGAGCAGGGGCTCCAAGTAAAAGCAATTTTTAAAAAGATTTCTGACAATAAGAATAGAGGTCTATCAGCATAACTGCATATTTATATGTCTCAACTTAATGCAACAAGGTATTTAGGACATGATTCTAAAGTCATGGTAACCTCCTTCCAAGGTTATTGGCAGAACAGAATCTACTTTATAGTGTTTCAATAAGTATGAGAGAGAACATATGTTTGCCATAAAAATCCATGTGGACTGAAACAGAGCTACCTAAACCAGCCATTACTTTTCTCCACTCCCAAGATTTAAAAATTAATTAAAAATATTATTTTTGAACAGATATCTATCATAAATATATATTTAGAAGAGGAAATCTAACTCGGACAAAGTATTTTCTTAATGGTTGGGTTTTTTGCACCACATCTGAAGTACAGTAATGCATATTTTTTTAGCATTATAAAATCATTTCTAACCCCACCTGAATCGTTAACACATTCCTCTCTCCTCCCAGCTTTTCTGTTCCACGTACCTGCAGTCTGGTATTCATTTCCAAAAAATAGAAATTTTTTTTTGAATCCACAAGGAATTCCACTGTTCCTGCTGAGGAGTATTTTACAGCTCTGGCAAGAGCTACAGCCTGTTCTCCCATAGCTTTACGAGTTCCAGAATCCAAGAAAGTGCTATGTATACAAAGAAGGGGGAGTAAAATTAAATTCTGTAAAAAAAATAAATTCAACCATTTTATGCCTTTTACAAACTGAAATATAAAAGGAAAAAGGTAAAATAATAATTATGCTTGCTTAACATACATTCGCAATTCCCGGACTCCCGGACCACAACCTGTTTGGAACCTGCCTGCGCATGCACAAAGCTTTCATCAGGTGAACTGTGGCTGTCTTGTGCTTGTGTGCAAAGCTCTATTTGTGTCAGGGAAGGCGCATGCTCCTGCTGCTCACACAAATGGAGCGGCACATGTCTTTGCATGTCCGTCTGCCACTCACAGGGAACTATTCCTTCTCCCCGCCCTTTACTAGGCCACCAAGTCAGAAAGGTTGGGGACCGTTGCTATAGACCAGTGGTGGAGAACCTATGGCACGGGTGCTAAAGGTGGCACGTGAAGTCCTATCTGCTGGCACGTGAGCCGTTGCCCTAGCTCAGCTCCAACATGTGAGCCGCTCCGAGTCTCCGGAGAGGGGCGGCATACAAATCTAATAAATAAACAAACAAACAAACAAACAAACAAACAAATAAATAAATAAATAAATAATCATTATTATTATTATAATTATAATAATAATAATAATAATAGCATGCATGTGTGTGCCGACCAGCTGATTTTTGGCTCACACAGAGGCTCTGGGAGGCATTTTTGGCTTCCAGAGAGCTTCCGGGGGGATGGGGAAGTGTTTTTACCCTCCCCCGGCTCCGGGAAAACCTTTGGAGCCTGGGGAGGGTGAAACATGAGCCTATGTGGCCCCCCAGAAATTGGGAAACAGGCTGTGCTTCCGGTGGCCGGGGGAAGCTGTCTTCACCCTCCCCAGGCATTGAATTATGGGTGTGGGCACTTGCGCATGCACGATAGTGCATGAGCACACGCTTTCGGCACCCGAGGGAAAAAAGGTTTGCCACCACTGCTATAGACTATTTGATAGCTACATGGTATATATATTCTCCCAAGAGACAATTGTTTCTGTCACACTAGCAGCCATATTTTTTTTCTTTTTACAGAAAGTGACACGGCTTGCTCATTTTAAAAACTACAGGCAGAATTCTGGGAGAGGCTGGAAATAAGGCCAACAAAATCACGAGATTAGTTATAGAATTCTTTCCAGCAGCCTCTGATTAAAGTTTGATGTTTCCAAGGTGGACTAGTCCAGGAAAATTGAAGTAAAGAAATGGTTGAAATAAAGAACCGAATCTATTCTATTTTATCCTATATTCACATACCCGTATGCTAAACAATCAAAATGTGGCTTTATTTGAAATTATTTTAACTCTTTGTCTTTTGATCTTTTAATTGCTAGAAAGGCTGCACGCTGTGTACAAGTTATGCCTGTTACATGCCAGGCTTAGTAATAGGATTGATTATTTAAATAATATTTAATCCTTTAAAGTGCAAACACTATTACTGCACCAGATAGACAAATCAGTGAAACGTTCTTTCACTACTTTTACTAAATCACTACAATAAATGTAGAAGAACATTTTCATTTCAGATTTTTCTCTGAAACATTCTTTAACTGTGTTTTTAATTCACTAGTACTATTGTTTTTAATATTGTTTTCACTAGTACAATTGTTTTTCACTAGTAGTATTGTACTATTGTCTCACATAAAATGTTGCACAAAACAGGCAGTTATAATTTACATTCTAAGAATTTAAAAAATAGTACTAGTGAATTAAAAGCACAATAGTACTAGTGAAAAACAATAGTACTACTGAAAACAATATTAAAAACAATAGTACAGTACTAGTGAATTAAAAACACAATTATATTTATGACTAAGTATATAAAAGTATGCAATATGTCTAGTTTGCAAAGTTTTATGTAAACTACTCAAGACCCATCTATACCGCCAGGCATGGGGGAGTTGAGACACCTTTCCCCCAGGCTCTTTATATTTTATGTTTGGTATGTATGTGTTGTTTGGTTTTTAAATATGATAGGGTTTTATATGATTCTTCTTTAATATTAGATTTGTTTCACTATAATATTGTTTTTATTGTTGTTGTGAGCCGCCCCGAGTCTTCGGAGAGGGGCGACATACAAATCTAATATATTATTATTATTATTATTATTATTATTATTATTATTATTATTATGTCAGTACAACACAGCAAACGAGATCACTATGCTGGATTTCGTATTTCATCACCAGTCGGGCGCTTCCCAAGCACCTGGGACTGCGTGATGTAGCAGCGAATTATGTTTGCCGATCCCAGTAAAGCGGCCTTTAGCAATTGACAGATGGAGATTTTGTCAATTCTGATGGTTTTCAAATGTCCGCTGAGATCCTTTGGTACTGCGCCCAGCGTGCCAAGTACCACTGGGACCACTTTCACTGGCTTATGCCAGAGTCGTTGTAGCTCGATTTTTAGATCTTTGTATTTCACTAATTTCTCTAACTGCTTCTCCTCAATTCTGCTGTCTCCTGGGATTGCAATGTCGATGATCCATACTTTCTTTTTCTCCACGATCGCAATGTCTGGTGTGTTATGCTTCAGAATTCGGTCAGTCTGAAGTCGGAAGTCCCACAGTAGTTTTGCTTGCTCATTTTCGACCAAGTTCCAGTTGTTGGTTTTTTTGTTGTTGTTGTTGTTGTTGTTGTTATTATTTACAGTCTACTTGCTTTCTGTACTTACAAACGAGTAATGCATTATAGAATATTTCAGAGAAAAATCTCAACTGGAATCCCAAAGCTTTAAACTGAATTGCCATTTCAACTTTAGCCCACAACATGGTATCTGACATCCAATGACAGTAACAGCTTGCGTTTTAAATTATTGTCTCAACTTTACTCCAAAACTGAAAGTTTTAATTTTCTATTTTTCTTACTTTGATTCATCTGTTTACACAGCGTGGTTCCCCCTCGTTCCACCCTGAGCACAGCTGTTCTTCTGCCTTAGAGTACAGTTGTGAATCCCTCTTGGGATTCATTCTCAAGACTGCTCCCCAGCCTGCAAGTCTCCTCACTACAGGACACTAAATATATCATCTTCCAGAGGCCAAAGTCATATCAACTCAGAAAAATATATACCCCGTCAATGCCCTTTCATTGTGTTCTGATAGTACTTCAAAACACCCAAGGTTTTTGTTTACCTTTACAAATGTTTGCATTTATCTCCCAAACCATGTGCAAGACACATGAAGCGGATCAGATAAACAGGTTTTTTTTTCCCATTTTAAAAAATGTAATCTCATAATCTGCAGCTATTCTCACCTACCCCTGTTCAATGCAAGGACCAACAAGTATGTTACTATGTTTCTTATATTAGTGCGGTAAATCAAAGAAACATAATTATCTGAACAGCAAGAGAATCAAAGAATAAACTGTGCAACAGAAGGTATTTCCTGTGTTCAGAATGGTTTTAAAATCTGTGTTTATTGAGATTTCTATAAAGGAGCCAGGCAACATACAGGAATAAAGATAAATAAAGTCAGTGTGCCTGCTCATCAACTAAGAAAATAAAATACGCTAGGGAAGGAAGGGGGAAAAAAGAGAAGGGACATAACAGTTGGATAAATAAAAGGAGTATTATTTCAAAAGGATCTGCAACATTCAAGCACTCTTGTTTTCCTAAAACATCACTGCTGCGTATTCAACCTTTATCTCAAAAAAATACAACAAATCATATTTTAGCACAGCGGTCCCCAAGCTCTATGCCCTGGCATCCCAGCAGGGGGAGAGAGGAACCAACCCAATGCTCGCATAAGCCGCGCATGCACATTATACTGGCCAGCCACTCGCGTGGCCCAGTTCCAAAAAGATCACAGACTAGTAGAGGGCTGCAGTCCGGGGCTGGGAACCCATCTTGGTGAACAAGGTACATAAAGAGAATAGATTTATGACAAATCACCACTTCCTTCATTAGTATGTACAAGCCAACCTCCAGAAAAACTTTTATGAGCATACAAACAAGGGCAATTTTGTCATACATCAACAGTTCTCTGAATCATGACTTCTTTCCATTTTTGAAAGAATTGCTTCTGGGAGGAAGCAGTCTATAGCTTAGTGCAGTGTTTCCCAACCTTGGCAACTTGAAGATATCTGGATTTCAACTCCCAGAATTCCCCAGCCAGCTTTTGCTGGCTGGGGAATTCTGGGAGTTGAAGTCCAAATATCTTCAAGTTGCCAAGGTTGGGAAACACTGGCTTAATGGAAGATGGTCTGGACTGGGAGAGAATATAGTGTATGGGCTATGAAATGTATGGGAAAAAAAGAAATTTGCCTGGCTATTCAGTTTACCACCATGCCAAACTGCAAATCAATGGGGAGATTTAATAAGGCAAGTAAGATTTTATTCATCTCAGCAGTGCAGCCTTTAGGATCGTGATGGCGAACCTATGGCACCTGTGCCACAGGCGGAACCGTATCAGAGGGTACACAAAGTGTTGCTCTATGTCAACTCCAGCACACATGTGCGTGCTAGCTAGCTGATTTTATCCTTGGGGAAGGCCATTTGAACCTTAATCCCGCGGAGGCGATAGATAAAAGCCTTTAGTCATTTGTTCAAAACAAGATTTCTTTATTATAAAACAGAAAATAAAACATGTCTCGAGGGACAACATAACAAATACGTCTTACATGATGGTGGATAGAAAAAAGAAGAGAAGAGTCATGGGAAGAAGAAGGAAGTGATGTGAGATTTGGCAGGATATTACATCATAATAGGAGGATCTTAATAAGGCACACACACAGTTAACTCTTTAATTACTGAATGTCTCTGGGGCTGGCAATTATTCAGCGTGACAGTTTTGCCCTCTGGAGTCTTCAGGGAAGCTTCCTTCAAGCCCCAAAGTGCAAAAAATCCACCCAACAGGCAAAATGGAAGTTCGGAAAATGGACTTCTGGTTAGCCCATTGTGCTGTTTTTTGCACTCTGGGGCTTTACAAAGCTTCCCTGAAGGGTCCAGAGTGCGAAAAACAACACAACAGGCAAACAGGAAGTCTATTTTTCCAAGCTTCCGGTTCGGTCATTTTTTTCACCATCCCAGACTTCAGTGAGGCCTGTGCGCATGCGCAGAGGCAGTGTGGAGAGGTGCACGTGCATAGGGGGGTGGGAATGGGTGAGGGCACATGTGTGCGTGCTAGCACACACACACCCTTTTGGCATGCAAACCAAAAAAAGGTTTGCCATCACTGCTTTAGGAAATACAGCATCTATATAATATTGTGGAAAAATCATATAAGGATATATTCTATTTTCTGAAATTATCTGTTACTATTTACTGTTAAAAGTACTCTAGCATTTGAAAAACTAAAATATACTATTTGTATTCTCAAGGAATCAGAATCAATAAAGAAATTTCTCTCTCATCATTTTTTAAAGAAATGTTTTTAAATTATTAGATTTGTCATGAATTGTTTTATTGCTGTTGTGAGCCGCCCCGAGTCTACGGAGAGGGGCGGCATACAAATCTAATAAATAATAAATAATAATAATAAAAGATTTTCAGTAAACAAAGCATTTTCACAAAATAATATTGTAACCATTAAAATATAGTAGTTTACACGTTTAAATTTTTTTCAAGCTCATGAAAGGAGTTCAGATTAGCAACTAGCTCAATGATCTTTAGTTTCTATTAACATTAAGTTATACAATTCAGTTTTAGCATTTTATTAATTTTCTTTATGCTCATAGAAGAGTATACTGCACTCACCTTGGTGCCTCTTCAATAACTTTCTGGTTTCTTCTCTGAATTGAACATTCCCTTTCATTCAGCCATAATGCATTGTCATGTTTGTCTGCCAATACCTAATAAGAACTCAGGGTTAATTTTTTTTTTAAAAAAATGCATTCATTCTCTACTTCAAGTAATTACTATTTTCAGTGAAAATATTTCATCAATAGCACTTATTTCACTTAATAATTTCACTTAATAAACACAGCACTTATTTCAATTAATAATCGGTCTATTCTTGTTCTATCCAAATAAGGAAAAGAATAAATATTAGTTTTAGTCCATTCAGTTTAGTTTTTTTGTCCATGAAAAGAATATTGTAAAAATTAGGAAAATATTTATTTTATTTATTTATTTATTGGATTTGTATGCCGCCCCTCTCCGTAGACTCGGGGCGGCTAACAACAGTAATAAAAACAGCATATAACAATCCAATATTAAAACAGTTTAAAACCCTTATTATAAAACCAAACATACATACAGACATACCATGCATAAAATGTAAAGGCCTAAGGGGAAAGAGTATCTCAGTTCCCCCATGCCTGGCGGCAGAGGTGGGTTTTAAGTTGTTTACGAAAGGCAAGGAGGGTGGGGGCAGTTCTAATCTCTGGGGGGAGTTGGTTCCAGAGGGCCGGGGCCGCCACAGAGAAGGCTCTTCCCCTGGGTCCCGCCAAGCGACATTGTTTAGTTGACGGGACCCAGAGAAGGCCCACTCTGTGGGACCTAACTGGTCGCTGGGATTTGTGCAGCAGAAGGCGGTCCCTGAGATAATCTGGTCCGGTGCCATGAAGGGCTATGAGGTTGAAGACTTTGACCCAGAAAAGGTCTCAATAGGCTCCAGCATCTTGCTGAGTCGGATTCACAGTGGTAGAACCCAAAGTGTGGCCATCCAGAGAAGGGGAATAAATGATGAACAAACACTACAACATTGTGATGAACTATGTGCCCCTTTTCTACATGTGTCGTGATATCACACAAAAGTTTTTTTTATCATTGTGAGTGATGAAGAGCCTGAAGAGTATGAAATCTTTCGGACTCTTTTCTGGCACTTACTGTACTACACTACACACAAGACCTACTGACCACATAAAGGCTTTCTTTCTTTCTTTCTTTCTTTCTTTCTTTCTTTCTTTCTTTCTTTCTTTCTTATTTATTTATTTATTTATTTATTTATTTATTTATTTATTTATTTATTCAATTTTTATGCCACCCTTCTCCTTAGACTCAGGGCGGCTTACAACATGTTAGCAATAGCACTTTTTAACAGAGCCAGCATATTGCCCCCACAATCCAGGTCCTCATTTTACCCACCTCGGAAGGATGGAAGGCTGAGTCAACCTTGAGCCGGTGTTGAAATTTGAACCGCTGACCTTCAGATCTACAGTCAGCTTCCGTGGCCTGCAGTGCAGCACTCTACCTGCTGCGCCACCCCGGCTCTCTTACTCTCTTAAAGGCCTTATAAGAAGGACATCAACACCGACATCCCTTAAATTCCACTGAAAAGGTGGCCTGGTAAAGAAATGTTTGTAAACAAACCCACAAGCTTGGAGAACGGACCTCTACCCTCAATTTACTACATTGATATACACAGCCAAAACGATTGTCTATCCTTTTCTTATCATACTGGTGAACAACTGATATCCAAGGCAACCTCCATCAAAAGAAAAAGGTTTTAAAATTTGTACTTGAAAAGTAGTTTACACACCACAGAAGCAAGACTGCGGAGAGGGGCGGCATACAAATCTAATTAATATAATAATAATAATAATAATAATAATAATAATAACAACAACAACAACAATAACAATAATAATAATAATAATAATAATAATAATATTTCGTAAGCTTCTTAAAACCCACCTCTGCCGTCAGGCATGGGGGAACTGAGATATTCTTTCCCCCTAGGCCTTACAATTTACGCATGGTATGTTTGTATGTATGTTTGGCTTTATAATAAGGGGTTTCTTACTTGTTTAGTATTGGATTGTTACATGCTGTTTTTTATTACTGTTGTTAGCCGCCCTGAGTCAGCGGAGAGGGGCGGCATACAAATACAATAGATAGATAGATAGATAGATAGATAGATAGATAGATAGATAGATAGATAGATAGATAGATAGATAGATAGATAGATAATAGTAATAATAGTAACAACTGCTATTAAGGGAAACATGGTCATGCGGAATCCTTTGTTTCTAGATAGTTTGTAACATTATAGCATTAGGACAAAAAGGAATAATAATGGGGATATTTTGCCAGAATAAATTATGTTAAATTGGTTTTGTCTTAATCTCAATGTTCTATAATGCAAAATGTTAGATTAAGTTACTGAGTGGCTTTCGGTTCAGCAACTTTTACACACAAGTATTCATAGGTTAAAGTTCTTCACTTATCGTTAGCATGCAAAATCATTCCTATTAATTTAATAATAAAAGATAACATGGGGGAGGGAATAACTTGGCAAAACCTAGGTGACAACTCCACACTGAAAACCGAAACGGAAGAACACAAACCTGGATTTCTATGTGTCGAGGATTATCAATAAATTTTTCTATTAATAACCGATCATCACCAAAACTCGAAGCAGCTTCTTGAGATGAAAACCTGAACCCTTCCCTTTGTAATAAAGGAAAGAAAATGCCATTTAGAAATATGGACAATATATTGTTTCTGCTTAATAAAAGACCAAGAATCCCTGCATGTAGAAAATAGCTTTGCCTTAAAAGGCCTCAACTGCTGAAAGTACAATAATGGGTACATTTTCATTTTATAGGCATAAATGCCATGATTCATAAGTATTACAAAAGGAAGCCAGTTAGTGCATGTTAAATCTTAAAAAACACCGCAGGTGGTACCACCTACTCATCCTTGACTGATTCTGAAAGAAACTAGGCAGTGTTGGCTCTGTCAGTACCTGAGCGAGAAATTAAAGGAAAATTGACAGGTTGAACGAAGAAGTCAAAAACATTCTGAAAAAGACAACACCAATAATGTTCAGGTGAAATTATAATGAAGTCATCTGCATCTGGTGGTATCTGAAGAATGGCAGACTGTTACACTAAAGATTGTTACACTACATCCCTTATACAGCGGTACTTCTACTTAAGAATGCCTCTACTTAAGAACTTTTCTAGATAAGAACCAGGTGTTCAAGATTTTTTTCAAACTTGCTCAGATACCAAAAGATTTCCGTGTGGTGCTGTCAATCACTTTTATCTGCCGATCTGCTTCCCTGTAGACTTCTTTGTCTATTTTTTGAACTTCCGCTATCGGAGATCGCTATGGCTGCGCCCAGGCAGCCGCCTGGTCGCAGCTCTCCATTCCTACAGCTGCGGGGCTATCCCTAACCCCCTGGGGCCACGGCGATCCATCCCGGGGGGTCCAGGAAACCCCCTGTCCTCGGCCGACCCCTCCGGGTGTCGGCACAACGCAGTGGAGCGTCCTACAGGCTGGAAAGGCAGGCTGCGGAGCGAGAGCTCGGCTTCCGCACCTCCGGCGCGATCGGGCTCCACCCGGAAGTCCCTTTTTGCCTCTTCTTAAGAACCATTTTCTACTTAAGAACCCAAGCCCGGAAAAATTTCCCAGAAAATTTGAGAGCGGCACGAAGGCCCGGACGGTTTCCTGCCATTCCCCCTTTAATCCCGGCCATCTCGGGCTTTTCTGGGCTGCCAGAGGAGCCTTTCGGTGGTGCTTAAGGAGGCTTTGGCAGTCCAGAGTGAACAAAGTATTTTGTTGCCTCCCGGAGCATCTCGGAGGGGAAAGGCAAAAGGGGGCATTTCTCCCCAGCCGAATCAACTCAGTTTCAGCCAAACTGAGGAGTCAGCACAGTGAAAGAAAGGCACCGGCTACAAAGTGAGCGAGCGAGACAGAGAAGAGGGGAGCCTTTCAGCATGGGAAGGAAGAGGAAACAGGTAGGAGCAGCAGCAGCAGCAGCCGCCTTTCTGTCAAATGAGCGGGAGGTTCCCCTCTCTCGCCCGCCTGGGTTTCTCTCTCTGGCGTCACTCCAGTGTATGGGAGGCAGCCTCGTGCCGGGTGTGTGGGAGGCGCGTGCTCCTCCTCGCAGTCTCAGAGTCCCTCTTTTTTTTTAAAAAAAAATATTTTTTGATTCCCCTCACCTCACTTTCTTCCTTCGGCAGCGACTGTCTTCCTCTTCTTCTTCCTCCTCCTCCTCCTCCCACCCAAATTGCAAGCTTTTATTTCTTTCCTAATGGGTTTGCATTTGCTTTTACATTGATTCCCATGGGAAAAATTGCTTCTACTTACAAACTTTTCTACTTAAGAACCTGGACACGGAACAAATTTAAGTTCTTAAGTAGAGGTACCACTGTATATGTGTTGCACAGTCATACACATATTCAAAGGCTATAGTTCTTTCATTCCAACTCTGCCAATCTACTGCAGACATCATTATTAATTCAATATACAAATGTCACATTGGAATAATCAGAACTGCAGATCTACATTTGCACAATAAAAGGAGTATTGCTTTCATTGCCTAGGAGCAGGGGTGGTTTCCTTCCGGTTCAGAGCGGTTCACTTGAATCATTAGTGACCTGCTAGTGACATCATTATGATGTCGGTGCCAGTCTGTGGGTGCCACCATCTTTTTTGTTTTGAGTTGTTTTTTTTTTAATTTAATTTTCTTCTTCTGCACATGCACAGAAGCTGAGTTTCAGGCACTGCGCATGCATCGCCATTTCCAGGGCAGGAGCAGAAAACATCCACCCTCAGCCTGAGTCGCTTAGGCAAGGGAAAGAAAGTGTTTTCGGGAGGCACCCACCTACAGGTAAGAAAACGAACCACTTAGGGAAGGAGCTCCCCCAAAAAAGCTGCCCCCGAAAGTGAAAAGATATTGAACACAGATACGTATGGTGATGCAGAGAACTTTAAAAATTAACATTCAGATGGAACTGGAACTTTTCTTATTGGAATTTATAAACACTCAACTAGGAAAGCCTCGTGGACAATTGGTTTTAATATGATAACTGCAGGGAGCCTATTATATGCCCCCAAAAATAGAAGTTTACAGAAACATCAATAAAAGAGGAAATTATTATGAAGATGGCTGAGTCTGCAGAAATGGCTAAATTGATTTATTTAATTAAGGAGAATACAACCGCTTTTTTAAAAGACTGGAACCCCTTTCAAGACTTTTTGTTGAAAATAGATTAAAAAATGAACTGCTAATTTGGGGATTTCTTAATTAAAATGTTTGTTTATAGGAAGAAGGGAACTATAATATGCAATATGGAAGAGTGTAGATGCTAATTACTATGTTTGTAACTGCTGATCAGAAATTACTTCTTTAAAAAACTGTCTCTATTCTTAATATAAAGTTATTTTTCACTTCTTTTACATCTTTATAAGTTTTTTCTGTTTTGTCTATGCTTCTGTAGTTCTTTAAATCTTTCCAAAAGCCTCTTTGAATAAAATTAATTTTAAAATGTACTTTAAAAGTCCTATTCATTGACTTAAAAATCTCAATAATAAAAAATCATAACTGCAGCAAATGATGTATAATATACACATTTAATTTATCCAATACAGTGATCCCTCGTTTAATGCAGGGTTTAGGTTCCAGGACCACCCGTGATAAATGAAAATCCGCAAAGTAGGATTTTCTCTCTCCCCCCCCCCCAATACATTGTCCCTCACTCCCCCCCCTCCTTTATCTCGCATCTCTCTGCCTCCGCCCCTCTCTCTCTCTCAGGGAATCCTCACAAGGGGCTCCTGGAGGCTCTGCTCCACACCCAGCAGCAAAGTATCGCTTTGGCAGGGACAAGGCAGGCATGCCGCTAAGTTAGCCCCAGCCCCCCTGCCCCCACCCTCCCGCTGCTGCCAGGACCGGCTAATTCGGCTGAAAGTCTTTAAAACAGCCTACCTCCGTTCGTTACTGCTCAGGTTAGGGGAGAAGGTCCAACTCAGGCAAAACCACCGCCACCCGCGCTCACTTCCTGGTCTTTCAGCAACCCGCGATGCACTGAAGCCGTGAAAAGTAAACCACTAAGTGGCGAGGGATCACTGTATTCTATCTCCATGCATATGTGGAAGTGAGAAATTTCTAATAAATTTATAAGGCATATAAAATTTATAGCTATCTCCAAGATGTCTCTCTTCTTTTTTTCATAATATGCTAACCTGCTCTCCCCTCCCATGCTATATGATCCATGGAGGAAGGAAACTGTGCAAATGTAAAAACCTAGCAAAAAAGTTATTTGATAATAAAAGTGAAATAACCAATGACTAAGTTGCCTATGGATTTCTACACATTAGGAAAATATTCGTATCTAATATGTGTATAAATAAAAAGTCTTTTAGATCAACATAAATTAGCATTTCTAATTACTGGCCTGTTGACCATAATTTACTTTACTTTTTTTTAAGTTTCTAATGTGCATTTTTTTCTCAGGCATTTAAAGATAACTTCATAAATCACATTTCTAAACTATAAAATAAAATTAAAACTCCAATCAAAATCATTTAGAGCCATCATCTGGTTAAACACCCTCCACAGTTGACATGCAAATCAGAGGCGGGATTTTAAAAAATGTACTATCAGCTCTGTGGCTGTGGTTTAGTGTATGTGCCGTGGCTTGGTGTGCGTGGCAGAGGAAGGATAGTGTAAAATCTCCATTCCTACCCCACTCCAGGTGAAGGTTACAGTGAACCCTCGATCATCGCGAGGGTTCCGTTCCAGGACCCCAAGCGATGATCGATTTTTCGCGAAGTAGCGGTGCGGAAGTAAAAACACCATCTGCACATGCGCAGATGGTGTTTTTACTTCCACCGCCCTTCGCCCGCCCACCCCGTTGCTCGCGCCTGGGGTTTCCCCGCCCGCGCGCCGCCCGCCCGCCGCCCGCCCATGCCATTGCTGGGGCCGCTTCCCAGCTGGGAAGCGAAGCTGGGGTCCCCGCGCGCGCGCCCGCCCACGCTACGAGCGGCATTTCACCTTCCCTCCCAGGCAAAAAGATGCCGGCATTCTGGGCTGATGGGGTCGGACTTCCCAGGCGGAAGGCGTGCCCCTCTCCCCGCATCTTTTTGCCTGGGAGGGAAAGTGAAATGCCGCTCGTAGCAGCTGCTAGAGCCGCCGGCATTTCACTTTCCCCCCAGGCAAAAAGATGCCGGGGAGAGGGGCACGCCTTCCGCCTGGGAAGTCCGGCCCCATCATCCCAGAATGCCGGCATCTTTTTGCCTGGGAGGGAAAGTGAAATGCCGGCGGCTCTAGCAGCTGCTACGAGCGGCATTTCACTTTCCCTCCCAGGCAAAAAGATGCCGGGGAGAGGGGCACGCCTTCCGCCTGGGAAGTCCGGCCCCATCAGCCCATAATGCCGGCATCTTTTTGCCTGGGAGGGAAAGTGAAATGCTGCTTGTAGCAGCTGCTAGAGCCGCCGGCATTTCACTTTCACTTCCACCCCCTAGCCAAACGGCTTTTTTCGTGTTTAGCGCTCGAACGCCGTGCTAAACAGGAAAAAAGCCGTTTGGCTAGGGGGTGGATTCTTGCTTCTTCAGCCCCCTGGGGTCAAGCGGGCGGGGGGGCGGCCGGGACCTCGCCTGTCTCCGCCGCCCGCATCGCCCCTCCGACGGGCCCGCCTCCCCCGCCCGCCTCTGCTGCAGCCACCGCCGCCTCCCCGACTGGCACAAAAGGGCCCCGCCCGCCCCGCCCCAAAGTTTACCTTGCGGCGGGATTCAAAGTGCTGGGGTGAGGGGTGTCACTTCGCCGCTCGTGTCCTGGCTAAACCGGGCGGCAGGAGACAGGCTTTGAGTTTTTAGCTGCGGGGAGAGAAGTAGGACTTTCCTAACTCCCTCCCCCCGCAGCCAAAACTCAAAGCCTGTCTCTTTTTTTTCTTGCGGCGAGCCCAAGCTGTTCCCCTCTCGACCGCAGCCGAGCTTTCCTCGGCCCCCTTTGGCCCCGTCGCCTCCTCCCTGCCTGCCTTTCCTCGCCAAGCGCACGAAAAAAAAGAGAGAAGGCTTCTACCAGAAGCCGGGGACGGCGGGCAGGGGCATGAAGGATCTCTTGCAGGGGAAAAGCCGCTAGCCAGCTTTCGGAGCTCCTCCGCCATCACCCGCTTCTGGTAGAAGCCTTCTCTCTTTTTTTTCGTGCGCTTGGCGAGGAAAGGCAGGCGGGGAGGAGACGACGGGGCCAAAGGGGGCCGAGGGAAGCTCGGCTGCGGTCGAGAGAGAAACGGCTTGGGCTCGCCGCAAGAAAAAAAAGAGACAGGCTTTTAGTTTTGGCTGCGGGGGGAGGGAATCCCGCCGCAAGGTAAGCTTCGGGGTGGGGCGGGCGGGGCCCTTTTGTGCCAGTCGGGGAGGCGGCTGCAGCAGAGGCGGGCGGGGGAGGCCGGCCCGCTGGAGGGGCGATGCGGGCGGCGGAGACAGGCGAGGTCCCGGCCGCCCCCCCGCCCACTTGGCCCCAGACCGGTGCAGCAGGAAAGGGACGGAGAAGGCTCACTGGCAGCCCTTGCCCATCGCCGCGCCTTCGCTTCCCCCCCTCCCCCGCTGGATCCGGCAGCGTGCTGAGGGGAATTGCCGCGGACTGGAGGCAGTGAGGCAGACCGGCTCCGAGGCGAGCGGCCAGAGCTGCGCCCTCCTTCGCCCGCCAGGTGAGGCGAAGGCGAGGGGCGCGCGGCTGCAGCGAGGAGCCGAAGATCCGGGCGGGGAAGACCCAGGGAAGGTTCCTTCGTCCGCCTAGCAGCTGATCTGCTCGGCAGCGCAGCACCAGCGAGGAGCCGAAGATCTTCGGCTCCTCGCTGCTGCTGCGCTGCCGAGCAGATCAGCTGCTAGGCGGCCGCTCGAGAGCAAGAGGGGGAGAGATAGAGAAAGAGAGAGAAGGAAAGAAAGAGATGAGAGAGGGAGGAAGAGAGTGTGAGAGAGGAAGAAGCAACATAGAGAAAGAGGGGGAAGACCCAGGGAAGCCTCTGCCCGGCGGGGAAACTCCACCATCTACGCATGCGTGGAAGGGCACGCATGCGCAGATGGTGGAGTTTACTTCCGGGTTGAAAACTAGCAAAATAGCCCTTTCGCGATCCTTGAGGACGCGAAACTCGAGGGTTCACTGTACTGCAAAATCCCCATTTCCTCTCAATCAGCTGGGACTCGGGAGGCAGAGAATAGATGGGGGCGGGGCCAGTCAGAGGTGATATTTACTGGTTCTCTGAACTACCATACTCAGAATTTCCACTACCAGTTCTCCAACCTACTCAAAATTTCCACTACTGGTTCTCCAGAACTGATCAGAACCTGCTGAAACGCAAGGCTGATGCAAACCAATATGAGGTTATAGAGAAGCTATTTGTGGATCCTTACAACATGCAAACACATACTTCCTACCAACCCCATCAACTCATAAGTCCTCCCTCCAAAAGTGTAATAAAATCCTGTTTTAGTCACTGAAAATATTTGAAACTCAGCAGACAGATTCTATTGGCAAAACTAATTGGACTATGTTGGTGAATAAAGCAAAGCTTGTAAACAATTAATCAGCTAATGTCATTATAGGATTTGTTTATTTACATATTCAACACCTTTCTATCACACTGCAATCAAAAATGACTCTCGGCAGCTTACATAGACTATAAATAAAAATAATTGACCACAAATAAATTTAAAATAAAGGGAGACGAATAACAAATATTAGCAACAAAAATGTCAAAATAAGTAAGGAGTAAAAATAAAAGAAAAAGTGGATGGCGCCATATACTGTATACAGTCAGGGGAAAGCTTTATGAAACCATTCAATTTTCAAATCCCCCCCCCCCAAAAAAAAATCAGCAAGGAGGCAGCTAGCCTGATTTCAATCAAAGGGCTGTTCCATGGCATCAGTCCTACCATAAAAATGCTGTGCCATCTTATTTCAGTCTCCCAAGCTTCTGGAAACTATGGGATTAATGTACCTAATTTATTAATAATTCCAAGATAGGATGGGATCGGATGGAATAGAATAGAATAGAATAGAATTCTTTATTGGTCAAGTGTGATTAGACACACAAGGAATTTGTCATTGGTGCATATACTCTCAGTATACATAAAAGAAAAGGTTTGTCTATCTATCTATCTATCTATCTATCTATCTATCTATCTATCTATCTATCTATTCAATTTTTATGCCGCCCTTCTCCTTAGACTCAGGGCGGCTTACAACGTTAGCAATAATACTTTTTAACAGAGCCAGCATATTGCCCCCACAATCCGGGTCCTCATTTTACCCACCTCGGAAGGATGGAAGGCTGAGTCAACCTTGAGCCAGTGATGAGATTTGAACTGCTGACCTTCAGATCTACAGTCAGCTTCAATGGCCTGCAGTACAGCACTCTACCTGCTGCGCCACCCCAGCTCTTTGTCAAGAATCATGCGGTATAACACTCAATGATTATCATAGGGTACAAATAAGCAATCAGGAGAAAATCAATATTATTGTAAATTGTAAGAATACAAGCAACAAAGTACAGTCATAGTCATAGGTGGGAGGAGATGGGTGATAGGAACAAGGAGAAGACTAATAGTAATGCAGCCTTGGTGAATAGTTTGATAGAGGTGAGGGAATTATTTGTTTAGCAGAGTGATGGCATTCGGGAAAAACTGTTTTTGTGCCTTGTGTCCTTGTTCTTCTTTTTTAATGGAATAGTAGTTGAATGATACTGACAGAAAAAAAACATATATAGGCATATGTACAAAGGTCCTGCATAAGGAAAGTGTGAAGGTATACCAGGGCATTTTCCCCAATGTTAGTACCTTAGCTGTTCTGCAGGACCATTTCACCTTGCCCAAGGTCAAACTGATTGTGAAAATGGGACTCCTAGTTCATCCTTAGAATGAAGCAACACAAACCACAATTGGTCTTACACCGCTACGTAATGTGGCTTTTTAAATGGGTTGCACCCAAGTTTATGATATTTTTTTGCTGCAGTTATTAAGGAAGTCATGTGCTTGTTAAGTGAATCCGACCAAGGGCATAAATGCCCAAATTTTGATGACAGGATCACACAAATTATTGACTGGTTATTGATAAGCAACTTTTCCAGCACTTGTATAATTTTGAAGAATCATTTACTGCAGCGGTCCCCAAACTACAGCCCGCGGACCACATGCGGCCCACTGAGGCCATTTATCCGGCCCGCCGGTGAGTGACAAGAGCACAGAGAAAAGAGAGAGAGAAAGAAAGAAAAGGGAAAGAGAGGGAGGGAAGGAGAAGTGGAGAGGAATGAAGGAGGGAAGGAAGGAAGGAGAAATGGAGGGAACAAGGAAGGAAGGAAGGAGGGAGGGAGGGAGGGAGGAGGAGGAGAGGGGAGGGGGGGGAGGGAGGGAGGGAGGGAGGGAGGGAGGAATGGAGGGACAGAGGAAGGAAGGACTGTTTGGGGGGGGGATTTTTAAAAAAATTTCTCTCAACATACATTCCAACAACACAGTGTACCCTCTAATTTTCCATGAATAAAATGCAGTATTTTGTTAGTAACTAATATCAATCATCAAAAAAGTTGCAAAAGTTTTTTCCCCCTAATTTTGTCATCCAGTTACATTCATTTTTTAAATTAAATTTCCTCCTTAATGTTCCTTCAAAAAGTGCAACACCAATTATATTTCTAACTTATTAACCATTATGAATTTCATATATGAATTTCAGACCTTCTCCCCCCTCTAAATAGTACATTCCCATTTGCTTTTTATTTTAAAACAAGGTATGTATAGTGTGCATAGGAATTTGTTCATAGTGTTTTTTTATAGTCCGGCCCTCCAACAGTCCGAGGGACAGTGAACTGGCCCCCTATGTAAAAAGTTTGGGGACCTCTGATTTAATGAATGGTCATCAGACAAGGATTACCTGCAACAGACTGCCCTAGGGATTAAGAGCAAAATCGTGTTCATTTGCTTCCTAACTGCTAGTTTATCATAGTTTATGAGAGCTTTAAAAAAAAAGAATGGCATAGTTTCATTTGAAAACAGGTGTAGTCATAAAGATTGATTTCTGGACAGCACCTTACCTGGATTCTTCATCATTCCATGCAACTCTCATGCCTTTTCCACCACCACCTGCCGAAGCCTTGATCATCACAGGGTAGCCTAGCAGCAGGGAACAATTAAGACAGAAATTTAAATTTTGATCATACATTTATGACAACTGACCACATGTTCAATGACAAGGTCAATAACATGCTTATTAAAAAGCTTTCTGCTGGGACGAGGAATTTAAACTGCGTTATCTGTACCGTAGTGTCGTTTTAATGACAGCAATCCCTTGAATTTAAGTTGATCAGATTGAATTAGCAACAGCCCATAAAACATAGCATTTTAATAAATATCTAAAGCAATTGTCTTTTCATCAAAGGATCCTCAAACAAGCAAAAGCATTTTTTTAAAAAAGAAATTGGAATTTCAACTTAACCCTAACAAGATCTGCAGGGGGGGGAAACAGTATGTTAATTTAAATTAATGGCATTGTTTCGTTAGTCCAATAAAAACACCAAGATGTTTAATATGAAGCAGCCAAGGCCCTTCTGAGGGTTTTTACATTTAAAAAAACTATGAAAAACAACCAATATTCGGATAATAGATCAATAAAGAAGTCTCCAGTTTTAAAACAAACTTTGCATACATGCAGTTTTCAAATCACAACCATTCATTTAATCACTATTCAAAGTTGCAATGGTACCAAAGAAAATGGCTTACAACTGGTACTCAGGTTCACGACCATCAGAGAATCCCCATGGTCACATGATCAAAATTCAGGCAATTGGCAACCTTTTACAATGATTGAAGAATCCTGAGATCACGTGATCACCATTTCTAACCTTCCTAGCCAGCTTCCAACAAGGAAAATCAATGGGGGGAAGCCAGATTCACTTAATGATGATCTGGCTCACTTAAAAACTCACTTAAAAAGCAGAAAAAGTCATAAAATCAGATTTGACTTAATTTGCTTAGCAATTAAAACTCTGATCCAAATTGTGTTGTATGTCAAGCATTACCTGTACTGTATTTCATTCAACAAACATACTCTCTTCTCTTTACTCGTGTAGTTGATGGCTACCATCTATGCTTTTATACCACCTGATCTTATTTTATGAAATATACATTTTCTGAATTTGTGTTTTTAAAAAGGAATTGAAGGAAAAGGAGATGGCAAGCACTTCACGTCACAAGGAATATTATGTATTAAAGAAGCCAATTAGCTGTATGAACAAAATGATAAGACTATAACCAATATGCATTCAATTCAATTCAATTCAATTTATTAGATTTGTATGCCGCCCCTCTCCGAAGACTCGGGGCAGCTCACAACAATAATAAAAACAATATTCCAGTGAAAACAAATCTAATATTAAAAAGCACATAAAACCCTATCATATTTAAAAAAGCAAACAACATATAAATACCCAAACATAAATGTAAAAAAGCCTGGGGGAAAGGTGTCTCAACTCCCCCATGCCTGGCGGTATAGATGGATCTTGAGTAATTTACGAAAGACAAGGAGTGTGGGGGCAGTTCTAATCTCCGGGGGGAGTTGATTCCAGAGGGCCGGGGCTGCCACAGAGAAGACTCTTCCCCTGGGCCCCCCCAAACGACATTGTTTGGTCGACAGGACCCGGAGAAGGCCAACTCTGTGGGACCTTATCGGTCGCTGGGATTCGTGCGGTAGCAGGCAGTTCCGGAGGTACTCTGGTCCAATGACATGCAGGGCTTTAAAGGTCATAACCAACACTTTGAATTGTGACCGGAAACTGATCGGCAGCCAATGCAGGCCACAGAGTGTTGCAGAAACGTGGGCGAATCTAGGAAGCCCCACGATGGCTCTCGCGGCCGCGTTCTGCACAATCTGAAGTTTCCGAACACCTTTCAGAGGTAGCCCCATGTAGAGAGCATTGCAGTAATCGAACCTCGAGGTGATGAGGGCATGAGCGACTGTGAGCAGTGACTCCCTGTCCAAATGTATTATGAGAGTGTCGTTATATGATGGAAACTCCCAGGGTTCTTTTATTTTTACCTGTACTGATTATCATTGCTTAAATATCATTAGATGAAGAGTTAAGAAAAACCCTTTCTTTTTTTTCTTTTTTAATTTTTTGGCTAATTTCATTTCCAACTAATTAAATTGTTGGCACAAAGTTAGACAGAGTTTAAAATTTGACAGCAGTACATAATTATGAATAGAGTTTTTAGGTAATTTGGTTATTAAGCTTCACATTTTCATGTTGCTCTATGCCAACTGAATTTTTATGTCAAAAATGATGATTACATATACATTATTGTATATAATTTTTGTGCCACTCCTACATAGTAAATTGTTTCTGCATTATCTGAGTATTTTTAGCATGAATTATTTATTTTTATGAGGTTTACATCTAGAATTAAACTTGGACGTTTCAAATTATATTGGGGTTATTTCTGACTTCCTGGACAATTTTATGAAGTACTATAGAAAATATTTACTATTATTTAAATCTTCTCCCTACAAAGACTGAAACATCTCTGACATCAATGGAGCCCTAGAAATATAACAAATTCTAATCAATTTAGAATCAATGAATACCTATCGGAGTGGAATATGGTGTGTTCTCTACAATCTTTGAATGGAGAACTTCGGAATTTATCATACGTGTATTGCGTAGAAAATTGAATTGCATAGAGATTAATCACTTTTTTGCAGGTCCACACTTTGTACTGGATTTTTTAAAATGAAATTAATGAAAAAGCACCAAACCTTGGTGTTACTTCTTTACTCAGTCTGTTTACATATCAATACAACTCGCATTAAAGCTCTGATCATTGGCAATATTATACTAACATTTCCCACCCCCAGAATTATTATCCCTTTTAAATAGAACTAGTGAAAAGAAATCTGCAGATTTCCTATTCTGAAAAGAGACATTAGGAAAGTGGACTTAATCTCTAAATCAAGGATCCCCAAAATAACGGGCTGTCGCCCAGTATCGGACTACATCCCATTCAGAACTGGGCTACAGAAGCAGCAGGTAAGCACACATAAAGCTCCATTTGTAACAGTAGCGGGTACACTCCGGGGCCGCCTTCTGCCGCACGAATCCCAGCGACCAGTTAGGTCCCACAGAGTTGGCCTTCTCCGGGTCCCATTGACTAAACAATGTCATCTGGCGAGACCCAGGGAAAGAGCCTTCTCTGTGGCGGCCCCAACCCTCTTGGAACCAGCTCCCCCTGGAGATTAGGATTGCCCCCACCCACCTCTGCCGTCAGGCATGGGGGAATTGAGACATCTCCCCCTGGGCTATATAATTTATGCACGGTATGTTTGTGTGTATGTCTTGCTTTTAAATAAGGGCTTTTTAGATATTTTAAATATTAAATTTGTTATTGTACATTGTTTTTTTTACTATTGCTGTGAGCCGCCGCGAGTCTACGGAGAGGGGAGGCATACAAATCTAATAAATGAAACGAAATGTGCAAATGGAGCTGTATGCCCACACTCACCCACCATTCCTGTGGAACAATCCTGCCTTTCCCCCTCCCCCTGCCAGTTTGCAAAGCCAGAAAGGTTGGAGAATGCTGCTCTAAGTAACTTGATTTGCTGAATAGACCTAGAGACGGACCACTTTCCTCAACTGGAGAGTCAATTAATCTCCCCACAGAGTCTGCCTTCAATTTATGCTCTGAAAAACTGAAAACCTGGGGGGGAAAACCTGGGGGGGAAAGAAGAGAAACAGGAGAAGAACAAAAAGAACCTGCCTAAAAATTTCAAAGGAAAAGGTCCAGTTTATTCAAGGTGGTAATAAATAATAACTGGGCTGATTATATTGATTTTATTTGAAATTCTATCCACAATTGTGATTTTAACCTTCCCTGTTCTTCTATTTCCATTTTTCCCCAAAACTTCTTTTTGTATCTAGAAATTAAGCTTTGTTTTAGAAGAAAACTTCTCATTAAAACATTCCTCCTGTGCAACGTCACAAAGTTAGTCAACTATGTCTTATGTTTCAAAACAACCAGAAGCTTTCTTCAATTACGCATTTCTTGGTTAGGGGAAGGGGGAAAGGGATAGGGATAGATCAGAATCAGAATTACAATTACAATTGTTGGAAGAGACCTTGGAGGTCTTTTAATCCAACCTCTTGCTCAAGCAGGAGACTTTATATTACGTCAAACAAATGTGTTATCCAATGATCGAGCACCCACAACTTCTGAAGGCAAGCCATTCTACTGATCA